>NC_056746.1:100395290-100517790 GCF_019279795.1 Protopterus annectens
GTGAGAATATAAATGTGGGGGGTGGGGGGAGCAAGGGGGGCTTGCCCCCCTGCATAAATGTGTTTACTGTTTTTTTTTTTTTTTTTTTTTTAAATGTTGTGTTTTGTTCTTTTTTTGCAGACTTTCACCAAAGTGCTTTTTCGGTGAAAAACCACTTTTGCGGAAGTGTGCCCGACCATTTCAGTTTCGTTGAAATGTGTCGTCGGTAATTAGTACTAGAGCCATCTGAAGGATGCCTAAACACTGCGAGCTAAGGTGACTTTGTTAAGGGTAAAGAGCCACTGCAACTGGTAAAACTCCAGTCCATTAGCTTTCTAGTAGCAGATGTATGATTCATACCAAAAAACCTATCCTGTATGTATACAATACATTATTAGTGAAGCTTTATTTATAAACTTACCTAGACTTGCATGGAAATCAAATATTTCCCCATCCAGGTTCATGCCATCCCAGCTGTTATCTTCAACATGCTGCATCAGGGTGAACTCTGCTTGTATGTACAATCATTCATTGTGCTGATCTGCAGCCTGAATTGGAAAAACACACAACCTGACGTATTTTATTAATGGAGTCTGATAAGGAAACACTTAATTCATGCAAAATGGGTTATTAGTGGAATAATGGATGGAGCTATGAAATCCAGACATATTCAAAGATTCTTTTTTACAGCAAAAGACCACATTAAATAGACAGCAAAGAGTCTTTACATAATCTAGATTTAAACCACAGTAGTATTGCTGCTAAGTAACACGGGTTCAAATCACTGTCAAGGCATTTACTCTTGTTCTCTGCCACTGGAATTTTAACAATAAAGATATCCTTTTGTGTTTGTTTTTAATTTTTGTACTTCCTTGTCCCCAACAACACCCGCACCCTATCTGTTCCCACTATTATGCCCCTACAGCTTGTTTCCACATATATTTTTATATGAGGAAGCGGGTGGCTGATGATATAGAGTTACAGAAGAGGATGGTGTCAGACTGTCCAACGTTAGCTTGCAGCCAATGAATAACAATCATATAAATTGTCATGTACGTGAACCACATGGCAGCGTTCTCCTTGCTTGCCCATACCTGTTCTTTTCATGCACTCTGTATAGCTAACATCAAGCCATCCAACAAAGATCAAGCAGTCGGCAGAGCTGTTCACCCCTTAAAAAATGTCAGCAGAGTTTTGAACTGTCATTCCTTCATCTATTATCTGATTCTTAGGATTCTCAGTCTCCTGCCCAAACCTAGTGGCACAGACAGGGCTCGAACCTCTGTATCAATCGAGTCGGCTTCCTTATAAGGTATAGAATACATTACCAAGCCAGCAGTCACTCTGCTTTGGGGGAGGGTAAATGGATACAGTACTTACAGAAGGTGTAATGTGCATATAACAACTGCATCTTATGTCAGAATTCAGCAGTAGTTTCTAGGCTGTGAAATGTGGATCTGACACATATGAGTGGCAAAGCATATGATGAGAATATGTTACCATAAGGTCATGATGTCTCTGTATCAAATAACAAACACATGATGAGAATATGTTACCATAAGGTGACGCTGTCTCTGCATCAAATAACAAACACATGATGAGAATATGTTACCATAAGGTCACACTGTCTCTGTATCAAATAACAAACACATGATGAGAATATGTTACCATGAGGTCACGCTGTCTCTGTATCAAATAACAAACACATGATGAGAATATGTTACCATGAGGTCACTCTATCTCTGTATCAAATAACAAACACATGATGAGAATATGTTACCATGAGGTCACGCTGTCTCTGTATCAAATAACAAACACACGATGAGAATATGTTACCATGAGGTCACGCTGTCTCTGTATCAAATAACAAACACACGATGAGAGTATGTTACCATAAGGTCACGCTGTCTCTGTATCAAATAAGAAACACGCGATGAGAATATGTTACCATAAGGTCACGCTGTCTCTGTATCAAATAAGAAACACGTGATGAGAATATGTTACCATAAGGTCACGCTGTCTCTGTATCAAATAACAAACACATGATGAGAATATGTTACCATAAGGTCACGCTGTCTCTGTATCAAATAACAAACACATGATGAGAATATGTTACCATAAGGTTACGCTGTCTCTGTATCAAATAACAAACACATGATGAGAATATGTTACCATAAGGTCACGCTGTCTCTGTATCAAATAACAAACACATGATGAGAATATGTTACCATAAGGTCACGCTGTGTCTGTATCAAATAACAAACACATGATGAGAATATGTTACCATAAGGTCACGCTGTCTCTGTATCAAATAACAAACACATGATGAGAATATGTTACCATAAGGTCACGCTGTCTCTGTATCAAATAACAAACACATGATGAGAATATGTTACCATAAGGTCACGCTGTGTCTGTATCAAATAACAAACACATGATGAGCATATGTTACCATAAGGTCACGCTGTGTCTGTATCAAATAACAAACACATGATGAGAATATGTTACCATAAGGTCACGCTGTGTCTGTATCAAATAACAAACACATGATGAGAATATGTTACCATAAGGTCACGCTGTGTCTGTATCAAATAACAAACACATGATGAGAATATGTTACCATAAGGTCACGCTGTCTCTGTATCAAATAACAAACACATGATGAGAATATGTTACCATAAGGTCACGCTGTGTCTGTATCAAATAACAAAGACATGATGAGAATATGTTACCATAAGGTCACGCTGTCTCTGTATCAAATAACAAAGACATGATGAGAATATGTTACCATAAGGTCACACTGTCTCTGTATCAAATAACAAACACATGATGAGAATATGTTACCATAAGGTGACGCTGTCTCTGTATCAAATAACAAACACATGATGAGAATATGTTACCATAAGGTCACACTGTCTCTGTATCAAATAACAAACACATGATGAGAATATGTTACCATGAGGTCACGCTGTCTCTGTATCAAATAACAAACACATGATGAGAATATGTTACCATGAGGTCACGCTATCTCTGTATCAAATAACAAACACATGATGAGAATATGTTACCATGAGGTCACGCTGTCTCTGTATCAAATAACAAACACACGATGAGAATATGTGACCATGAGGTCACGCTGTCTCTGTATCAAATAACAAACACACGATGAGAGTATGTTACCATAAGGTCACGCTGTCTCTGTATCAAATAAGAAACACGTGATCAGAATATGTTACCATAAGGTCACGCTGTCTCTGTATCAAATAAGAAACACATGATGAGAATATGTTACCATAAGGTCACGCTGTCTCTGTATCAAATAACAAACACATGATGAGAATATGTTACCATAAGGTCACGCTGTCTCTGTATCAAATAACAAACACATGATGAGAATATGTTACCATAAGGTCACGCTGTGTCTGTATCAAATAATAAACACATGATGAGAATATGTTACCATAAGGTCACGCTGTCTCTGTATCAAATAACAAACACATGATGAGAATATGTTACCATAAGGTCACGCTGTCTCTGTATCAAATAACAAACACATGATGAGAATATGTTACCATAAGGTCACGCTGTCTCTGTATCAAATAACAAACACATGATGAGCATATGTTACCATAAGGTCACTCTGTGTCTGTATCAAATAACAAACACATGATGAGAATATGTTACCATAAGGTCACGCTGTGTCTGTATCAAATAACAAACACATGATGAGAATATGTTACCATAAGGTCACGCTGTGTCTGTATCAAATAACAAACACATGATGAGAATATGTTACCATAAGGTCACGCTGTGTCTGTATCAAATAACAAACACATGATGAGAATATGTTACCATAAGGTCACGCTGTGTCTGTATCAAATAACAAACACATGATGAGAATATGTTACCATAAGGTCACGCTGTGTCTGTATCAAATAACAAACACATGATGAGAATATGTTACCATAAGGTCACGCTGTCTCTGTATCAAATAACAAACACATGATGAGAATATGTTACCATAAGGTCACGCTGTCTCTGTATCAAATAACAAACACATGATGAGAATATGTTACCATAAGGTCACGCTGTGTCTGTTTCAAATAACAAACACATGATGAGAATATGTTACCATAAGGTCACGCTGTCTCTGTATCAAATAACAAACACATGATGAGAATATGTTACCATAAGGTCACGCTGTCTCTGTATCAAATAACAAACACATGATGAGAATATGTTACCATAAGGTCACGCTGTCTCTGTATCAAATAACAAACACATGATGAGAATATGTTACCATAAGGTCACGCTGTCTCTGGTGACAAAGCGTTATTATAAATGCACCCAAGTCCCTAGTATTGTAGCAGCTTTCCGTTAACCCAACTTTTTAGCCCAGAAAACGGAACTGTAATCCATCTCCTTATAGAAGGAGTGTATGTAGGATGAAAAGAACATCACTCTAGAACCACAGTCAGGGCTGCACTAGTACTTTCACCTTAGTTAAGGCTTGCATCACCACTGATGCCTCACCCAGTCTTACAGTAAGCCTTAATAATGGTGAGATCAGAGTCACTCGTAACCACAGGTTGGTTTGTACTACCATCATCACTCTAATTAGAGGTTGCATTAGTAATGTTACCTAAACCAAGTTGGCGCTAACATGGTGTTGTAGTATTGAGACCAACATCATACCAGAACCATAGTCAGGGTTTATGTTGGGACTAGTAAGGGTTGCATCAGCAATGATATCCTAGACAAGGCTTGCACTAGCACTGTTATACTAGTCACTGCATGCACTAGCACTGTTATACTAGTCATAGCTTGCACTACCAATGTTATACTAGTCATGGCTTGCACTAGCACTGTTATAGTAGTCACTGCATGCACCAGCACTCTTATACTAGTCAAGTCTGCACTACCACTGTTACACTCGTCATGGCATGCAATAGCACTGTTATACTAGTCAAGGTTTGCATTAACTATGTTATACTAGCTATTCCATTAACACTGGTATACTAACCAAGGCTTGAATTAGCCATATTATACTAATCATGGCTTGTACTAGCACCATTACACTGGTTAGGTCTGCACTACCACTGTTATACTTTTCATGGCTTGCACTAGCACTGTTATGCTAGTCAGGTCTGCACTAGCACTGTTATATTAGTCATTATTTGCACTACCACAGTTATACTAGTCATTGCATGCACTAGCACTGTTATACTAGTCATGGCTTGCATTAGCCATGTTATACTAGTCATTATATAGACTAGCACTGTTATACTAGCCATGGCTTAAACTGTCACTGTTATACTAGTCATTACATGCACTAGCACTGTTATACTAGCCATGGCTGAAACTGTCACTGTTATAGTAGTCATTGCATGCACTAGCACTGTTATACTAGTCATTGCATGCACTAGCACAATTATAGCAGTCATGGCTTGCATTAGCCATGTTATACTAGTTATTCCATTAGCACTGCTGTACTAACCAAGGCTTGCATTAGCCATTTTATTCCAGCCAGTGCTGGAACCAAGTACTGTCATCGCAAGGAAGCCTGGTATTAAGCAGTGTTATCACCACCGATGCTTGCATTAGCAGGATTAGCCCTGTTAAGACTTGCATCACACATGTATTACAGCACTTTGAGCAATGCTTTCATTAGCATTGTTCTCTCAGGCAAAGCTTACATTGGCACCTTTGGTCCTATCATGTTGCTTACTAAGCATCAGCTGCTTCCCTAGCCATGGAGAGTACTACCATAATTATTAAAGAACAGCCTGTAAGCCCTGTTACTTTAGCCAAGGACTCCACATGTGGTATTACCACAACTGCAATATCATTCATGCCATCACCAAGGACTGCACTAATGCACTCATCCCAGTCACATATTGTACTGATAATATTAACTTATTCAAATACTAAGCAAACACCAATTGTATCAGCCAGGGCTTGCACTTCCAAAGGAGTAGCTCAACAGATTCCATAATCTCTGATGGTGGAAGATTAGAAGGCTGTGGGTTCTTCTACAGCACTAGGCTGTTGAGTTCATATTGTAGTATTGATAGTACAATGCAGCATGTGTGCGATCAGTGGTAGTGAAGAGTGTTGCATTCCTGAGGTGCTCTTCTTTGAAAGAGACATTACGCCAAGGTCCCATGTGAAGATTCTGATGCTATTCTAACTGGATGTTAAGTTTTAGTGGCTATAGTGGATAATATGTTCAATTAAAGATCTCCCCAGTTTCTCAAACTTTTCTAGGGCATTGAAATATACTTCTTTGATTAAACATCTCATAAGTGTGTAGATTCAGTCACTTACTTAAGCAGTAATAATTTAATAAATGTCTCCTGAGGCTGAACACATGGGTTCACATTACAACAGGAGATTAGAAGGGACATCTTCTTTCGATAACCACATTGCCACAACAGTCAGGAAATCCTTCTATGTGGCACACCTCATCACTAAGGGCTTTTCATCCAGAAAAAAGGAGGTGATTGTCCCACTGTACTCAGCCCTCATTAGACCCATTATAGAATGCAACACCCGTTTGGTATGTACCTCTCAAGACATCCGCAACAACTGGAAAGGCCGCAGAAATACCTCACTAAAAGAATCACAGGCTTAAAGCAGATGCCCTACGCTGACCGTCTTAAAAAACTCCAGCTATACTCTGTCGCATATCGTCTACTCAGAGGCGATCTCTGCTTAACATACAAGGCCATGTCAAACCCAGAGCTGTTGGACATGCTACACATAAAGAAATCCCAATCCCTCAGAGCCACATGCTCCAGGGATCTAAACCTTGTCATCACAAGGCTGGAGGGATAGGTTCCTGACACAGAGACTCCCCAGACTCTGGAATAGATTGCCCATACATGTCAAGCAAAGTGCCTCTTTGGCCCTCTTCAAAAGGAGCCTTGACGATTGGATGGGAGAAAGGAAATTCACCCTGGGGATCACGTCAGTCGCCCTGCTACACAGGGGTCCAGGGAAGTAAATAGTGTGGGAAGAAATAGCCAGGGAATTGTTATGGCTAGGCTTGTATCGGCCCTAGGGCTGATAGTCTAGTACCAACCTATGAACCTATGAACCTATATGTGTTGTTGTTTAATCACATTATGTTTACTAATGCTGTGGAATTGTTTTTGTATAACTGTGGTCCGTTAATTATTATTATTTTACCACTAGATTGTGGCTTAAAAGGGACCACTTTAGTTCAGTCTTCTTACAAGTGCAACAGAAAGTTCTGGTAAAATGCACTCCATTCACCATAAATGTGCTCTCATGTCATGACTGAAGACAGTCTATTGTCTCATTCCATTTAGGACACCAAATAAATAAACACCTCAGGTAAAGACTGATAAAACTCATTCTAAAGGTGGATAAACCCTTTTAAATGTAACAAGCCCTGCACAAGCATTCTTTGCTCCATCAAAGATCACATTAATGGTGTTACTTCTAAAACATAGCGGACCAGCATTGTTACGTCAGCCACGGCTTGAAACGGTATCATTACCTGGCTTAACCAAACACTCCACCATCATTGTTACCCCCCCCCCCAGCTAAGGGCTACACTATCAGAAGTACCTCCAGACAAGGGTTAAACTGCAGCAGTTTCCTAGGCTAAGGCTCACATTAGTGACTTCTGTTTACTTACATGCTTAAATCTAACTATGATTACAAATCAAAGGAAACAAATTTATATACACTGTAAAGTTACAATAGATAAGCAAATATACAGTACTAAAATAAATTATATAAGGAATAGGTAGGTCTTCAGAGGAGATGCCCTCAGCCAACCAGGTAGCATATTCTATACACATAGAGCCTGTAAAGTAAGTGAACATATGCCAGATGATTCAAGCCACACCACTAGACGTACTAACAGTTCTTTAGCACCTGAGTGTAGAGAGGGCTCTAGCTGGTACAAGGCCTAAAGGTCACACAGGTACATGAGGCACAAGTCACGTAGGCTAGATAAGCCATAATTAGAAGTTTGAATATGAGCTGCTGATGAACAGGCAGTTAGCAAAGCTCATGCAGAACCAAGTGTAATATGCTTGTGTCTGGATACCCAATCAGTAAATAGACCACAGTTTTATACTAGCTGTAAGTTGTTTGGTTTACAACCAAGATGCCTTAGGTACAGGGCATTGCAGCAGTCTGGCTGGGAGGAAACTATGACGAACCACTGTAGGAAAGGTCTGTTGGAGAAATAAGGTGCTTAATCATTGCAATGGTTCTGATAAAAAAGCTGGAAGACTTGAGAAGAGCAGAAAGCTGGTCTTTCAGTGTTATCTGTTGTCCAAATACAACACGAAAATTATGCCTCTTAAAAGGGAATTTCAGCTTTTTTCCCACAGTAGATGATACCAAAGGACAAGAATCATGCAAATGATTCACTCAGAGTGATATAAGCAACCACAGCTACCATTTTCAATATGTTGAGCTTCAGGCAATTGCCTACAATCTCAGATACACACAAAGTCATCTGTTAAAATTTCCATATCCAACATAAAGTCCAGAAGGATATACACTTGCAGATGCATGTCATTAGCATACAAACAATAATGCAACCTTCTCCTTCATGTAACATCTACAAGGGGTAGCATATAAATAATGAGTTATAATGTGCCCAAGATGGAACCTTCTAGAACGGCACAGGTGACCAACTAAAAACCAGAGAAATTCAGCTCTGGCACTGCTTTGTAAGTGCAACAAGAGAGACAGGAGGCAAACCACTTCAAAACCACACCTGAGATACTGCAGTAAAATTTTAATTCATACAAAATGATCACATGATCTGCTTTATTAAAAGGTAGTAAGAGATCCAGTATGACCAGAAAAATAATGATGCTGGTCTTTGCCATAGGAAGATTTTTGAGGAACATACTGAGGCCATTTCTGTACTGTACCTTAATCAAAAGCTAGACTGGAAAATATGCTACAAGGCATTTTGTCATAAATAGGAATCCAGCTATGCATAAGAGTTACTTCTTCAACACTGTACACAAAAAGGGAAAGTTAAATATAAGTCTGTAGTTGCCCAGACTGTTGGAATCTAGCCAAACTCACCCTTTTCAGGATAGGTGTAACTAAGGAATCCTTGAAATCAGATGTAAAAATACCATCTCATAGAGATGTGGAACCTCTCAACCTGTTAGCCCAAATATTTTAGACAGAGTTAAAAATAATGGGGGGAAAAGGCCCAAAATCAGGAACAGACTTTAAATATTGTTGCAAGAATAACAGTTCTTGCATTAATACACATTTTCTGAAGGATATTAAGTCTGAAACTCAAATGTCTGCCATTGTGTAGGACTGCAATCCTCAAAGATTTATCAGGAAACCACACATTTTATGAGGAACACTCCAAAAATGTGAAGCAATAATCTGGACATTCTTTCAAAGTCTGGGTTGTTGAGAGGTATAACCAAAAAGCCGCAAACTAATAAATTACAAAAAGGAACTGCACAGGTTACTCTCGACCAACACAATTTATTTAAGCCAAAATACAGTAAGCGCTTTCGTTTAGTTAACTAACTAAACTTCTTCAGACAAGGTTGAAAGCATACATTACACTATTAAATAGTTTCCCACCAAGTCACATGATGCACTAACAATCACCTGATATAAAATAATCATATGATAAAAAGTCATGTCATAAAAATATCACAGAAAATAGATAACATTTTTTTAAAAAAACCCAAGTTATATAAAACCAAGAGCAAACAGTAGGATGGAAATTAAGCTGCAAGATAAAAATAAAAATAATAATACAAGGTCCTTGATTAATATCTGAACAATATATATATATATATATATATATATATATATATATATATATATATATATATATATAAATGTTATACTATAAAAATTATATGTTGCCTATCTCTCCAAACTATTGAGCTTCAATATACAAGAAATGGGAAAAAGTCATTTAACCCAGGGTACATATGAGCATCCAGTCTAATTTGCCAATATAATTCAAGCTGCTCCAAGATAAAAGATTTTGGGCCACTCCTTTCATTTAACTGGACTTGATCTATAACCCTAAAAGTAAAAGAATGCCCAGGGTTCAAGGAAGCATGCTTAGCTAAAGCATTTTCCATTTTGTTTTTTCTAATACTATATAGGTGCTCATAAATTCTCTCTTTAAATTTGCGGTCCGTCTTGCCTATACAAAAGCATGGACACAGCTGGCATCTTGCCAAATATACTACCCCTTTGGAATTACAATTGAATTTGTTTTTGCTACTATAGTTAATCCCTTGTAAGGTGAAAGACTTGCCTTCTTCAATGTATTTACAATAGGGGCAGGCCTCGCATGTCCCCATCCCTGGGCATCTAACTACCCTTTTCTGTCCCAGTTCAAGTATGAACTTTAGGTTCTGCCCAAGGGCGCCCGCAGGCAGGTGCAAGGGGGTGCACTTGCACCCCCCTGGATTTTCTTAATTTATCTGATGATGTGTATTGAAATTGAAAAATGTACTGGCAAAACCACACATTTTTCTATTTCAACTTACTTTTTTTTCCTCGTTAAACCTGCCTCATTCGGAGGAGATGCTGATATGCTATTGCAGGATGCAGTCATATGATGCATATGACAAGCAAGCCTCAATTCCTCCTCAAACTGCATCTCCCGCCTTTCTGACCATTGACCGTTGCGCAACGTAGCCAAGAGTTATCCAGATTGCCAGTGGCAGAGTGAACGACGAGAGTTGTGTGTTTTTGTGACCAGAAAGAGCTTTTGCCTCAGAAAGATTATCGGAATCGGATTTGGCATGTGTGCAGCACTTAAGGTAAGTACTGTCACAAGAAAGAAGTTCCTCCTGATATTTTTTTTTATACACAAAGAATCGATGTCAATTATGTCAGCTAAGCTTGGCGCCAAAAAGTTAAAGTGGCGCATTTGAGATAATTAAATGTTTTCCCCTCTTTACTTAAAATATACTGAGGAAAAGTTAATCAGTGCAATACCTCATTTTCTTAAAGAAAGAAAAAAAAAAAGCCAAAATCAGGGATAGTCGAAAGGTATGTGTTCCATTTTGGTTGGCGACACTAATGTCCACGTGGGTTTTTGTTGGGTGCTCTGTGGTTTTGTGTTTGCATTTTCTTCGATGTGTTGGCGCTTGATTAATTTTGATGAAACAGGTGTCCCCCCTCCCATGTGTAGAATGATGTTTATTCAAGGTGAAATGGTAGGTTGTGACAATTACTTTGTACCTCCTTTATAGATTCAGCCCTGCCAATAACTACAGACCAGTCACATAAATATATTTTGTGACATTTATAGTGAAGCACATTCTTTAGATTATGGCCGATTAAAAGGAGTGAGTGGTCAGCTTTTAAAATTGATACAAACTATGTATATTGCTGCTGCACAAGTAAAAAATATACATTTTTCTCACTTTAGTTCGACTTGCTTTTACTTATTGCTTTCATTAAAATGAAACAGTTCTGGATGCTATGGCACTTGGAACAAATATTTTCTGCTACATTTTCCTGTTATAAATTTAAGTTGCAGAAAGACTGTTTGGCTCACATCCTTTAAAAACTTTACTTGTGCAAAATAATACATTCTCAGATATGGATGGACACTTAAGAGAATGCCTTCACTTTTTTGTGTGAAATAATTAAGATCACTGCCCAGAATCTTTTCTTAAGAGAAGTCCTCTCAATGGTATGCATGGATTTGTGGAGGCTGTTACAACCAAAAACACCACACTCCACTTACTACAATGTCTACATTTTGAGTCACAAGACACTAGTACATTGGGGCTTGGTTTATAAATGTCTGACTGTGCCATAATTAAAATTTTTGTTTTATTGATTCAGCAAATGCTCATGCCCACTGAGACATGGTTTCTTTTTTTAAGGGTGCAAACCACCTGTAATTATGGATATAGAAACAAGAATAATACATTTTCAAATCAGACAGGCAAATGCCTTAAGAAAGGGACCAGTTTTAGTAGAAATGCTCCATGAGAAAGATTTCTAAAAAGTGAAAATATACACAGTGTACATCAGCATTAACACCAACTGCACAATTAGAAGCTGTAGGTGGAATTTATTTATTTATTTTCAAGTGCATTTTCAAGGAAATGTGAGCTTCAAGAGAAGAAAAGTTTACAACTGCTCATGCTAAGTCTGCTTAAAATGTGCAACTGTTTTGTTTAGCAAATGGTATCATTATTGTGGTACAGAATTTTAAAGCAGTATTAGTAGCACAGCAGGTTGCATACTTGCGTCTTGATACAGAGGGCTGTAGCTTCAACTCCCACAGCATGTAAATTTGTATTTTAAGGGGTGGAGTTAGGTACTGCAATCCTTAGTATGCCTTCCTTTGGATGAGATGCCTAGTAACTTTAAACCTCTTTTTTAGCTTGTCACCCATTCCCTATTGTAATACACCAGGTTACCATTTCTTTTAATGTAACATAGGCAATTTATTCTTCAAGGGTAACAGACACTGAATTTGTAGATGAAATACTGAAATAGAAGTTGTTTTATAGCAACAATCTCTTCATTAGTTTGAGATATTTTTAATGTTGAATTATTTAGATGACTTACTTCTGCAGAGATTGTGCATATTGACCAATGTTGGTGGATTGTAATGACAGACGTTTGAGCGGCCTTTTATGGTTGAGATGTTCTGAACCGGGCAGTTTGTCATTACTGGTTCATATGTTTTGTTTCACTGCTTATTAGAAAAATGTTCAAAAATATAAATTTTAAAACACACTCTAACAAGTGCAGTCCTTAGTATGTTCTCCTTTGGATGAGACACCTAATAACTATGAACCTGTTTTTCAACTTGCCACCCATTCCCTACTGCAATTTACCTGCTTACCATTTATTTTAATGTAGCACAGGCAATTTATTCTTCAAGGGCAACAGGCACTGATTTTGTAAATGAAACACTGAAATATAAAGTTGTTTTCTGGCAACAACATCTTCATTGGTTTCAGATCTCTTTAATGTGGAATTATTCAGATGACTTTTACTTCTGCAGAGATTCTCCATCTTGATTGATATTGGTGGATTGTATGACAAGTTTGAGTGACCCTTTATGGTTGAAATGTTCTGAATTGGGCAGGTTGTCATTATTAGTTCATATGATTTGTTTCATTGCTTAAAGGAAAAATGTTCAGAACTATAAATTTAAAACACACTCTAACAAGTGGTGCTGTATTATACAAGGGATATAATTCAATTATTATATAGTATAATTAATAGTCAGGAAGGTGAATCAAAGAACTTTTGCATGGGTCTAAAAATGTGTGCAAGGACCTTATGATTTGAAAACAGCCCAAAGGTAAACTTACCACGCCACTGGCCAGATGAATTTTCTTTGAATGTGGCTTTCAATGCTGTTTCAGTGAATGTGGGTTTCAAAGGTAGAGAAGTTTTAATGCTAAGTCAGTTTTCATTGTAAAACTATTGCTTTGTTTAGGTTTAGTAAATGTCTATCAGTGTTTGTGCTATAAAATTTGAAATAAAAGTTGTAAATGAAATCCAAATATCTGTAATCATTGTAGAAGTAAAGCATAAAACAGTATGCACACTGAGAGATTTGAACAGTGGATGATGTCTGAGAATGGGATAGAGTTGCGGAAATCATTTATAAATATATTGAAGAGAAGGGGACTCAGTATAGAGCCCTGGGGTACCCCAGTAGGAGTATTTAGAAATGAGGAGGTGGCCTTTTTCCATTTGACTGCTTGAGATCTGTTAGATAAGTAGCTGGAGAACCAGTTCAAGGAGGAGGGAGATAGGTTAAGTTTAGAAAGTTTAGTTAGTAGCAGGCTGTGAGAGAGTGTCAAAGGCCTTACAGAGGTCGAGTAGTAGGGTAGAAACAATTTGGCCAGAGTCGTGGGCTTTATTTACAGTTTCAAGGAAGGAGAGGAGGGTGGTCATAGTGCTATGATGTGGTCTGAATCCATGTGTGGGAGTTAGTAGGTGATTATCTAAGAGATGTGGAAGGAGTTGTAGTTGGATACACTTTTCTAGGAGTTTAGAGATGGGGGACAGAATAGCGATGGGGTGGAAATTAGTAACATTGTTGTTGTTGCCACCTTTATGTAGAGGTATGATAAAGGCCCTTTTCCAGACTTGGGGTACTATACATTCTTGGATAGAGCGGTTGATTAAAATGCTAATAGGGTAGCGATTGCTTCAGCAGCTTTGCTAAGAAAGTAAGAAGGGATGTTATCAGGAGCATTGGTGCATGGCTTCAGTTTCATAAGGAATTTCTTTATAGTAGAAGTGGGTATAGGTTTAAATGAGAAAAAAGGAGTGTGAAGAGGGAGAATTAGGGGCAGATGAAGCTGATGAAGTAGTAGGAGTAGGAGGAGTGGAGGGATGGGAGTTAGTAGATGGGAATGAGGAAGTAGTAGCAGAGTGGGGTAGAGAGATGGTTGGGGATGGTAAGGGAGTTTTGGAGAATGCAGTGGTGTTCGAGAAAGATGACGTTAATTTGGAAATGGATTCAATGAAAAGAGTTAAATTGGGTAGCCAAGTCTTGGTCAGGAGCATTTGGGTCTGGGGTATGGGGTATCTGGTTTGCTGGGGTTAAGTAGAGTAGAGATACCTTTCCAAAATTTCTGAGGGTTTGATTTTATTATTGTTTTGAAGTGTGGAAAAGTAGTTTTGTCAGTCGAAGATTATGAGCTTTTTTACCTTATTTCGAAGTATTTTATATTCATTCTAATAAAAGGACAGGATTACAATATTTTCAGAAGCTCATTACATTTTATTGCAGACCAGTGTCTTATAGCAGTGTCTGTGTGTTAGTACACTTGTAGTTGGGTGGCTTTAATGGTATATGGTAAATAAGCATTGCTACCCTACTTAAAAGCCAAGCCCTGCAACAACTAGCTCCACACTGAAGTCAAAACACAATAGCTGTGGTGGGTGAATGTACTCTGTAGTAATCAAAAAAGGCAAATGTTTAAAATAACTACAGCTTATGTGCAAACACAATAGGTAGTGATGAAACAATGCTCTGCTAAAAATGCTTTAATGCTTCACATTGCTGAGCTGCAGATGAGTTATCACTGGCTACCAGGATTTCACCCACTTCAGTTCAAGCACTGTGCCGTTCAGTGCAACCTTCCCAGAACTAATTCAAGTCTGACCACAATTATTTGGTGTGTGTATAAGAGGGAGGTAGCATACCCCTCAGCTGCCCAGATTTTTGCCCCATATTCCTCCTCAAAAGGATTGAAGTTGCTAAATGAGACATTTCAGTTTTAGATGTCATGTCATTTAGAAAAATGCATACTAACACAAATCCTGTTACTCTTGCAATTTTCTAAGTTTCTGAGAGCCATATTTATAATCTATCCCTATTTATTTTAGGCTTTGTCCAGATTTCTTGCACTAAGGTTGAGGCCTTGAGGGGTGTGGTATGTTTGTGAGAGAGAAAGTGAAATGCCCAAGTTAGAGTTAACAGGTGGAATTTTCAAGTGCATTTTCAAGGAACTGTGAGTTTTAAGAGAAGCTAAGTTCACTGCTGCTCATGCCAAGTCTATTTACAATGTGCAACTGTTTTGTTTAGCAAATGGTATCTCTGTTGTGGTATAAAGTTTTAAAGCTATGTTAGTAGCACCACAAGTAGAATAATTGCATCTTAATGTAAAGGCTTGAGGTTCTATTCCTACAGCATATACATTTGTATGCTGCAGTCCTCAGGATGTCCTCCTTTGGATGAGATGCCTAATAACTATGAACCTGTTTTTCAGCTTGTCATCCATTTTCTATTGCAATATACCAACTTACCATTTTTTTAATTTAACATAGGCAATTTATTCTTTGACGGCAGCAGGCACTGAATTTGTAGATGAAACACTGAAATATACAGTTGTTTTCTAGCAACAACATCTTCATTAGTTTCAGATATCTTTAATGTGGAATTATTCAGATTACTTTTACTTCAGCAGAGACACTCAAGTGCTGCTGTATAATACAAGGGATATAATTCAATTATATATTATAATTAATACAATCAGGTAAATCAAATAACTTTTGCATGGCCCTAACGGTGTGCAAGAAGCCTATTGCTTGAAAACAGTTCAAAAGTAAATAACCTGCCACTGGCCAGATGCATTTTCTTTGAATGTGGGTTTCAATGCTGTTTCACTGAATGTGAGTTTCAAAAGTAGAGAAGCTTTAATGACAAGTCTGTTTTCATTGTAAGACTATTGCTTTGTTTAGGTTTAATAAATGTCTCAGTGTTTGGGCTATAATGTTTGAAATAAAAGTTGTAAATTAAATCCAACTGCCTGTAATCATTGTAGAACTAAAGCATAAAACAGTATGCACACAGATTTGAACAGTGTCTACAGTAAATGGGGAGAAATAGCCAAGTAATGGGACACTGGAATGGCTGTGTGGGCGGGGCTTGGGGTGGGTGGACTTGGGCGGGGCTGTGTTGGCAGGGGGCGGGGTGAGCTATGTGGGTGGGGCTCTGGGTTTGCACCCCCCTGCAAAAAATCCTGCGGGCTCCCTTGGTTCTGCCTTCTTCTAAATATAATTCTCAGTCTCTTCTCCAACATTGACCCAAGGAACTGTCATTCTTAATCAAAGGCCAATTTTTAATTCAGATTTGTTTTATGGCATAGGCATCAATACTAAATGGGGTAGAAAAGGATAGTGTGTAATTCACCTCTTTAATATGGGTCCTTGTTTCAATGGTTGTATTATCATCTACTATAGAAGGTCCCATATTACCTGTAGAATTTAATATCGGTGAAAAATGTCCTGATATACGTTTTAATTGGATTTCAAAAATAAGTTCATCTAACAACATATCAGGATAGCCACATTTACAGAACATTTCTCTTAGGAGGTTGCATTCATTCACAAAATCTTGATGTTCTGACTCCACTCGTGCTGCCCTGACTAATTGCCCCTTGACAACCGATCCCTTCTGATTTGTGGGGTGAGCACTAGAATAGTGTAAAAAGGCATTGGAGTAAGTTTCCTTCCTGTAAATTTTGTCTATATATTTACCATTCACTCTATCTTTAGCCAAATCTACATTCAAATAAGCTGTATGCTCTGTATCAAATAAATGAGTGAATGATAAGAACTCAGTTGTGCTGTTTAAAAATCCACCTAAGTTCGATGCTTCCTCCTGATTACTTTTGATGATAATAAAAATGTCGTCCAGGTAATGTGTGTAAGTAAATGTTATCAAATTGTAGAACGTTCCTGAAAAAAATTCTCACTCCCAAAAGGCCATCACAATATTCGCAAAACTTGCGCCACAAGGAGAGCCCATTGCTACCCCCCTTTTTTTTGCAGAAAAAACTCTCCATTAAACAAAAAGTAATTATTGGTTAGAATTAAGTCTAAGACTTCCTGTACTGGAGAAATTCCCATATTAGTTGCATGCTTTTGCTTCATGAACAAACCAACCCATTCTATTCCTAAGTCATGAGGTATTACTGTATATAGATCTTTAACATTGATCTTTAAAAAGTTGAAATCAGATCTAAATCTCAAGTTGTTAATACTATCTAAGAAAGACCAAGAGTCTTTGCAAATATGTAATTCAACCACCAGGAATTTTCTGAGAATATTGTCCACGAATTTAGCACAAGCATAAGTAGAATTTCGTCCATCGACTATGGGACACAAAGGGGGGATTTGTGAATCTTAGGGGAGCCAAAGATTACTGGGATCAGGGGGGCAGGCATAGAAAGGTAATTAAAAATCTCTACATTTATCCTACCTTCAATAAATAAATCATTAATACAAATTTTAATTTTCTGATCGGCTGAATTAACTGCATTCAAAGAAGCACTAGAATAGTTGTCAGAACATAACATTTTAGCCATACGAGCATTGTAATCATCCACATCCATGAATACAAACCCATCTCCCTTATTGGGGTTAATCACCCGTACATTACTTGATTTTAAACTTTGTAACATTTCATTCTCATCCCTCCTGGTTCTTTCTATTTAAAATATGTTTAATATCGATTTTGCATACTTTCTCAAACATGTACAACAAAGAGTTAAGTGGTGGGTTATATACACTAGGAATTTTAAACACTGTAGAGTAAATAACCTAGGCAATCAGGCGAATGACGGTTACAATATGAATGACAACCATTCGACAAATTTTCAGAGGGGACAAGGCCGGAGATATCAGAACAACTCCAACAACATTCAACACAGGGTGAAGGCTCAGGAACCGAGACAACAGAGGAACTAAGTGAGGAGGAATCCTTCTTTACTGGGGTTAATGACCTCAGAGGAGATGCTGATGGGGACATTGATATTCCACAGCTGGTAAAGAATCATCAAAGTGACTTTAACATATTTAACTATTCTTTTAGCGTAGATACTGCTTTGGTGAATTGTTTAGCAAAAGGGATGACTTTTGTTCCGTCAAGAAGGGGTGATATGGCAAGGAGTACTGTAGATCTAAAATTATATATGAGAAAAATAAACTTAAGTTGTTTATTTTATAATGAATGTTCTCAATCAGCAGTGAAGTGCCAGCTTCCAATGTCCTCCACTAGGAATGAGAGAGTTTAGTTATATGTTCATGTTAATCTCACCCTCATTGGCCAACTTTACGTGCCAGGATCTGCACCTGCTTTGGATGTTTGTGGCAGTGATGAAACAAAAACTCTGTATTCTTCTACATAATAGTTACTGCAGCATTATCTCCTCAGCCAAGAGCTGTTAACACTAAAACAAACTCTCATCTCTGCCAAGGGGTGCACTACCACTGTTACCCCAGCTAATATTTGTACTGGCAGGGTTACACTGGCAAAGATATATGCATGCAGCATTACCCTAGCTAAGTACCACTGTTTTGGCAACAAAAGCTCCAAAGATGGCATGAATATTCTGCAGGCTTGCATCAAGTTACAACCTGGGGTCTCCATAACAGTGACTGTACAGCCAAAGTGTTCTTTTAATTATATTTGTTTACACTTTGTTGACCTATGTAAACTGATACAGCCACTCTATCATCTCAATCAAAGCTCTGTTCTCCTAATTATCATCCTAAACCAGCACCCTCACTGTGTCCCACTTCTCTCCATCATCATCATCATTTCTCTTCTATTACACCTTCTGTGACCCCCCCACCCTTTTGCCATTCCCCAGTACATATATTCCTCTTAATATTAGACAGCACTGATATAACCAAGTTCTCTGCCAAACACAAAACACAGACACCGACTTTTAGTTACAGTGTTGTTACAACCTTCTTTGCCCCAGCAAGGTAGTCAGTCCGACAGAAGTCTTTTCACAAATCTGTTCTCACCCATGCTTGGTGTTAATGAAGTCCACCAGAAAAAATACTGTATACACCATTATGTGGTACATACTTTATCATCCACTTTTAACTGAAAAAAATCATGACTCACTGCTATTCATAAACGCAAGGTAAGTAAAATGTTAGCACACTGGCACATAGTTTTCTGCTCCTCAAAATTGAACAGACTTAGTGGAAACAAGCAAATTACCATGCATATCACATTGGTAGACCATATTCATAATCTTGGTTATAATGATTGAATAAAAGCTATGCATTTTAATATCAACATTAATCAGAAACATTTCAACAAGACTGCAAAGTGTTACCTTCACCATAAAAGTGTTACCTATTCATACGTCAAAATATGATTTAACATGGTGTGAAGGCTATCAGCCCAGCTAGCTGGAATTTTGTAAATAATTCTTTGTCATTTGTGAATAGTAATATGATTTGTATGCTTGTCTTAGAAATGTAAGAAAACTATATGTTATGTGTATATTAAACTACTCGTGCAGAAGTGTGTGTTAAACTGTATGTTATGTGCTGAGCTTCAAGAATGTAACCACAGTGTACCTACTGGAAAAGAACAGAGTTAACTAGCAAACTCTAATAAAATAAGTGAATTGTTTATGATCGTGCTTATCTTAGCTAGGAGACAGAATGTCTGCAGCTAGAAATTCTTCTATTGTCTGGAAACAGAAATAATTACAGGTTTCAAAGGTAAAATTGTGTAACTGTTTTATGAGCTCAAGACAAGCTTCTAAGAGATAAGTATTTTTGACACAGAGGTGCAAAATTTTAAGTGTCTGTTAGCCTGGGAACTGAAGGCAGAGGTGTCATATAGTGACACTATCCAGCTAACCCAGCAGTAATGTGTATTATTAATTTAAGAACTATCTCAGAGAGTGAGTCTGTGCATTTTGTATTTGTCTTTGGATCTGACTACATCCTCTCATCAGCACTTGTCTTGCTCTGTAAGTAAGTTATTTAGGGCATAGTATCTCTTAGATATAGATAGGAATACAATAAAGATTAGTTTAGATATTTTCTGTATTTATGTGAGACTGTCCTGCAATGTTGTTTTAAAATATTTCCTGTGATTCTGAACTCTGTTGTCACTGTGTTGAGTTATTGAGTATTGTCTTGTACTTTTATTATTTATTATTAAATATATTTAAACCTTTTAATTGTGGCTGGTTTGTTTAGAGATATTTAAGCTCTTAGAGTACTTGCATATGTATTTGGTGACACTGTAGAGGCCACTCTTAAATAGCCTTGTCCTTGGTCACACTTACCATTTGGATAATAGTAACATTACACAGTAGAATTGGTCACCCTTTGGGAAACGCCTTATAGTATCTAATAAGAGTGGTTGGTGGCAGCTGGAACTACCTTATAATCTGGGCAAAAGGGGGTATAACTAGTGAACCTGTGCCAGCCTTCCCCAGGAGTGTCTGTGTGTTTGTATATATATCAAATCTCAAAGTGTGTGTGTGTGTGTGTGTGTGTGTGTGTGTGTGTGTGTGTGTGTGTGTGTGTGTGTGTGTGTGTGTGTGTGTGTGTGTGTGAGCTACTTGGGCAGGGACATGAAGCACTGGTTGGACAGAGAAGGTGCTGTAGATTTTGGCTTGATCACTCAGGTGAGATCTTAACCCTATAGCTGTGCCAGTGGAGAGTCTTATTGGGGATCTGGATAAAGAGAGAGAAACCAGCCCCAGACTGACTGTGATCTCTGTGTGCTTTTAAGGGAAATTGTACTTTGTACTTTACTGTGTGTGTGTACTTGTCATCCTCCCAATGATCACGTCCCTCACTGGTGTTAGTGGTGAGGATTAAGGCTCCTTGATTACTGAGCCAGTGCAGGGGCATCAGACGTGTTATCATATGTAGAAAAACTGATAAAAGCACTGCCACAAAGAACTGGCTCACACACTGTGTCTGAAGTACAAAATCCAATGAACAATAAGTAGAGGAAGACACAGAGACGGCTGCTGTATCCAGTTTAAAAACGTTTACTTCAGTGCACAAACAGTAACACAAGTGCTTTCACCAAATAGGCATCATCAGGTGTATCAAAAAGCACTAACAAGTTGTGTCTTTCGGCTTTTCCCGGTTAGGGGTCGCCACAGCGGAACTCCGGTCCGCTAATGATTGGCAATTGATTTTTACGTGCGGAGTTGCCAGCCCTGATGAACTACCTTCAACAAAGGTATGCCCATTCACGCATGACTCCATGCAGAAGATGCTCTAACTGAGAATTGAACCGGACAGCAACTTACTGAGAGGTGACAACGCTACTGCTAACAAGTACACACCCTTTATACAAACTGAAAATCACATGACATGCATTTAAACTAAAAGAGACAGAGTACATTTAAAAACACATAAAGAACATTTAAAAACACAAAATATATATATTTATAAAAACAATGAAACAAGCTGTATATCTTACTTATAATATTATATTGTTAAAGTTATCTCTTTAGGGGTCTCAGCTTTAATTTAGGTTTTAAAGGAACAGACTCATTTAGTCCATGCCTTGCATCTCCCCTCAACCTTACAATCCAAGTGGATTCCAGATCTTCAGTTCTATTATGTATATACCCTTGTCTCACATTCTCATAAACTCTAGCAACTACTAAAAACTGAAAACTGTGAGTGGAGTCAGTGTTCAATACATGTTTGGCAAGTGCATTAATAATATTTCCCTTGTTAATATGGTAAACTTGCTCCCTGATGTGTTCTCTAAAAGGACGATCAGTTTTACCAATGTAGAACATTCTGCATTTCATACAGTGAGCCAAATATACTATGTGTGAAGTATCACATGTAGCATTTCTATTAAAAGTATATGATGTACCATAATCAGGATGTTCAAAACTAGAGCTAGTGTCAATGTTTGTGCACCAATTACAATGTCTACAAGGTCTAGTACCATGTGAACAGTAATTAAGCTGTATATACTTGGGATAGCATGTACCTGCAGTAGTGGTGCTGAGGTAGCGTTGTCGCCTCACAGCAAGACATTGTCGCATTTGATTCTCAGCTAGAG
Source organism: Protopterus annectens (assembly GCF_019279795.1). Classification (NCBI taxonomy): domain Eukaryota; kingdom Metazoa; phylum Chordata; order Ceratodontiformes; family Protopteridae; genus Protopterus; species Protopterus annectens. The sequence continues at coordinate 100,417,621 of NC_056746.1, forward strand.
CGTCTTCTGTGTGGAGGCATGCATGAATGGGTGCACCTTCGTTGAAGGTTGTGCGTCAAGGCTGATAACTCAGCATGTAAAAATCCACTACCAAATATTAGCAGACCGGAGTTCCGCTGTGACGACCCCTAACTGGGATAAGCCGAAAGACACAACAACAACAACATACTTGGGATAGCATAACTTATGTTTCAATGACTTATTGTTCTTAAACAAGAATCTAGGTTCAAAATCTATAAATCTGGAAATTTTTCTGTCCGTAATAAGACCTTTCCAGTGTCTTTTAATAATTTCAGTATAATTACTGATATCAGTAGTATATGTCACCTTAAACCTCAAACTTGTATCATTGGATTTCTTCTGTCTCCTAACATACTCATTGCTGCCAGATGAAAAATATGGTCTGGCTTCATTTTGTCTTTTATTAGTGACATTAACCATACTACTTTGAAGTATATGATCCTCATAGCCTCTCTCCCTCAAGTTCCTAATGGCAGTTTCAACCTCAGCTGAAAAATCAGTATCCCTTGCATTTAATCTAGAAGCCCTATACAATTGGTTAGAGGCAGCATTTCTGAATACATAAGATGGATGTAGACTGTCTCTATGCAACAGATGATTAACATAACAGTCCTTTCTGTGTAATTTAGTATATATAACTCCATTCCCATATTTTATTACTGATACATCCAAAAAATCCACTGAATTCTGTGAATGATTTAAAGTAAATCTCAAATAATGTGTAGTAGTGTTCACATAATCCATGAACGCAAAAAGAACATGCTGTTACCCATTCCATAAGATAAAGAGGTCATCCACAAACCTATGGAAGAACAGAATATGTTCACTAAGTGGCCCCCGTAGAATATGTTCAAATTCCCATACGGCCATTACCACATTGGCGTAGCTATTGGCACACGCAGTGCCCATAGCCACGCCATTGCACTGCTTATATACCTGTTCTCCAAAAACAAAAATGTTATGCTCAAGTACTATTTCAAGAAGTTTCCCCAACAGATGAATTTTACTAGGACTATAATCCATGTGCTCCTTTAAGAATTGCATCATACTATTGATGCCATCTGAATTTGGAATAACTGTAAATAAAGAAACTACGTCCATAGTAACAAATATTAAGTTCTCATTATGATTGGTTGCAATATATTCATGTAGGTCTCTAAGAAAATGTTCAGTGTCTCTGGGCACATGTGTCAACTTATCAAGACCTGGTCTCAAATGTTTCTCTATACAAACTGATAATGACTCAGTGCAGCAGTTCCTTCCAGACACACTGAGTCTTAATGGTGGATCTAACCTACTCTTATGTATTTTTGGGAGACCCTATATGATGGGAATAGTTAGCTTACTGTTATAAAAATACTCATAGAGACTGTTGTCAAATAGATTAATCTCAAACAAACATTTGATTAATACTTGCACATCAAAAATAATAGTGTCAGCCTGTGTACGAGACAGTTTCTCATAAAAAGAAGTATCATTCAACATAACTATCATTTTTTGATCATACTGCGGTGGTGGTGCTGCGGTAGCGTTGTCGCCTCACAGTTAGACGTTACCCGTTCGATTCTCAGTTAGAGTGTCTTCTATGTGGCGACATGCATGAATGGGCGTTCCTTCGTTGAAGGTTGTGCGTTTGACCCAGCAAGCCAGCACGTAAAGATCTACTGCCAATCATTAGCAGACCGGAGTTCCACTGTGGTGACCCCTAACCGGGAAAAGCCGAAAGACACAACAACCATAGTCTATCCAGTATCACTATAGACCCACCCTTATCTGCAGGCCTAATCGTGATCCTGGTAGTATTTTCTAACCCACTCAAGGCATCAAACTCTTCTTTAGACAAATTCAGACTTTTTTTATACCATTGATAATTATTAACATTTTTCACATTCGTGGGATAGATATCTTGTATGCAGAGTTTTTCGAAAGCAGCAATTAGCGGATTCGTTTTAGGTATAAATGAACTAGGTTTAGAAAACATGTTATCTGCACAAATAGAAGTGCCCATTGAATCATTAAACATAATCTTCAGAGCCAAATTATCATATGTACTGTAAAACTACCCATATTTTACTGCAGTACAAGACAATAAAAAGTCATTACATCTTTTAATATTAACCAGTTACTTATTTATTCATGCAGGAAAAAAAGTACTAAACACATCAGCTGCAAGTAAATGACTGATTAATCAAATATTGAAAATTGTAACTAGGAAAATCATTCACGCATTGTTTCATATTTATGAAATGTTAAATCAAAGGCATGATTGGGAATACGATCAATTTTAGTTCTGGAGCTTCTTTGGCAGAATTAGCAGAGCCATGGGCCACACAGTAGAATTAAGGGAGCTAACATAGCCATAACAGGAGTAAAAGAGCCATGCTTGCTCCACTGCAGAAGTAACATATTCAGGAGCCTTGTCACAATTTACAAAACTAGAAAGTTCTCAGCAAGGTTAATGAGATTGAGGGAATTTGAAAATGATTAGTAGACATGAGAGGTTCAACATCATTAAAAAAGCAAAAAAAGTTGATGTGTCTGCAGCACCATCAAGTCATAACTGACCTATGATGACCATTATTCAAACCATCCTGCCGAGGTTCCCTGACAGAGATACAGGAGTAAATCGCCAGGCCTTTATGTCTACTAACCCTCTCCAGCAAACCCAGCCCATTCTCCAAACGCCACTAGTGTCACAGACACACGCCTTGCCTCTTTAGCAACGTGCTTTCAAACAAAGTAAGAACAAAGATGTCAGAAAGCTCTAGCATGATTAATACAAAAAGGAAGTCCCAACTGGACTCACCGAGTCACTGGGAGCAGCAGTAGAATGAACAGAGTCTGCTGATCAAGAATGACATCGAATGAATAAGGGTCCCCATCATAATTAAGTGATTCAGGAAAGCACATCAGTTTTAGTGCTGAAAACACTCTATCAATGGGATTAACCGACTCAAAGGATCTCGTCCTAGAAACAAAGAGGTCTGTACTCACAGCAGAAGCTTGCTTTATGAGGTTTTTCATCCCATTAGACTTACTGTATCCATTTGAATTATTCAGTACAGAAGAGTTCTGCACAAGTTTTTCTTACTTAGAGATTTTTTTTTTACAAAAATACTGAATTTAGATATCACCCAACAACCACCAACTCCTCTGATGTGTAAATCCGGTCACAAATGGCATATGTGTAGTCCTCCCCTCTTCTGCTGCCTACATGCTCACTCACAAAGGTTTGTCTCTGTTGTACTTCCTTGGAAAGCACAACAGTTTAACAATGACACACAAGTATTTCACTAAGCTTCTGCATAAACATGAAATGTTACCCTCTGGCCTGTGCATTACCATTTATGATTGCTGTTCTTCTGCCTTATACTAGGGGTCTCTCTGTTGCCTAGCACTGTAACATCTCAAAGGAGAATAGTTCCCCTGATGCTCCTGTCAGCTCCCAGGTCAGCCATCTGGTGTTCTGTCTGCTGCCATGGTCAGACATTCAGCAGGGAACACTACAGGTGGTCAACTATGGTTTTCTCAGCACTTTAACTCCTATGAATTTAACCAAGTTGCTCATGTTACTGACATTTCAGTACTTCAGAAACTACTCTGTTGCATATACTGTAATGCAAGCTATTAGACTGTTCCAAGTTAGGAAAAGGTGATATTATTCTGTTTTATTTTTCTTCAAACTTATGTATCCTCAGAGGTATTTTGTGCAGAGTTCGAGGGTATGAGGATATAGTCCTTATGCCCAGAGGGAAGAGAGGACGCACAACCCCCGCTTGCAAAAATTATTTTTTTTTCATATCAATATTGTACATTTTCATGAGTTAAAGCAACACTATGGTGAAGTTTAGATGTTTTTCTTATGACGTTTATCTTTCAACAAATACAGATGTCATATTTCAATACTGAGCCCAGTCAGTGTCATGAGGGCTGTCACTAGTCCCAGGATAATCTTACAAAAAAAGAAAAACTTAAAAATGACATTTAATTTATACCTACTTCCTGTATATCTTTATTACAATAAACGGCATGTCACATGCATGGCATTTAATTTATGCCTACTTCCTGTATATCTTTATTACAATAAACGGCATGTCACATGCATGACATTTAATTTATACATACTTCCTGTATATCTTTATTACAATAAACGGCATGTCACATGCATGACATTTAATTTATACCTACTTCCTGTATATCTTTATTACAATAAACGGCATGTCACATGCATTTCCATTGTAGACACTAAGCAGTATGCAGGACTTGAAAATCATTCATTATAATGATTATCATTCTGTTTGTGCTCTCTGAATGGGTATAGTTCAGAAGACTGATGATGTAAAATATTGAAACCCATATGACTGAGACCGTATGGTCAACACTTAACACTGACAAACCATTTGACTGTGATCATGGTCTAATGGGGATCATGGGATGTGCCCTTCTCCCTACTGTAGTGTGGTCTCAGACTACGAATATATAATTAGCCAGGGGTGCAGGGGGTTTGCCCCTGCAAAAACATTGTTTGTCATGTTTGTGGATTTTTGACTCTGTAAAGTATTGACCATACAGTCTCGATCATATGCATTCCATATAGTCTCGATCATATGCATTCCATACAGTCTCGATCATATGCGTTCCATATAGTCTCGATCATATGCATTCCATACAGCCTCGATCATATGCATTCCATACAGTCTCGATCATATGCATTCCATATAGGCTCAATAATATGCATTCCATACAGTCTCGATCATATGTGTTTCGATATTTTACATTGTCGATCTTATGAACTAGATCCACTCAATAAATATGACCTCCAGATTAGCCCCCAAAAGTGAAGTAATAGTTGGGACTATTGATATGTTTAACAAATCTCTTTAGATGGAATGGTGTTTGATGATCAACAGGCAAATATGAAGGTGCTGCTGGTCAAAGCTGACGAGTTTTGTGGTTTAATGTCATAACAGGTAATAAAAAAAAACAATTAAAAAAAAGTTCCATCACAACCCCTGGACTTTACAAGATTCTGACGGAAACACAACCTTGACATATATCAGGCAAAAAATGTGTTACTTTCAAAGCAAAAGTGATGTGTCATATTAAAAAGGAAACAATGTATTTATAGATCTTTGTTAATGAGAAAAACGTTCAGAAATTCAAACTGTGCAAGACAATTAGATAGTCAAAGCCTGCAGTCACAGTTTGAACCAGAATCCATTTGAAAAAAAAAATTCTAAAGTGCCAGAAGTGTTGAACAAATCTTCATACCTATGTTATAGTGGAAAACTATGCACATATAGGGCTTTTGAAAACTTAGACAAAGGTTCTACATAGTCATTTCTTTCAGGCCTATGCATCATTGCTTAAAGCTTTTCTTTTAAGTTACTCAACGTAGGAGCTGCATTCTGGAAGAATTTAAAAAGCTAGTTGTGTTGCAAGAAACCCAAAAAAGGCTATACGACAACTCCATGATATAGTATTATGGAGTCCATACTGTGCTATAACTAACCTGAGTTAAATTAACAACCCAGGCACTGGAAAACTCAGCCATGGTGGGGCAGGATTGATCACCAAATTGTGGTTCTCCCCTCCTGGGGGAAGGTATTGGTTTCATTCCACTCCCAAGCCAGGAATACCCACTGCTGAAGGGTTGGAAGTGAACATCTTGTGCAGTGGAACTTGCAAATGCAAGCTAGCAAGGAGTACATGCACTGTAACCGACAATCACAGGTGTGGGAATATGTACCTCCACCAAACTTCAACATACTGGCATCCACTGTGTTTGCCAGCCAGCAGTGGGGGGATGTAAGTGCTTAAAACAGCTTGTACCACTCACTGTCATAAATGTCACACAATGTGCATGTTCCTTGACTCCTGTTCTCCCTCCCCAACATGGTACAACACTAGAAGTAGCAGGCTAAAGTATGGGCCTGTTGGTGAAGCAAGGCATAATGATTGCCAATGGGTAAAAGGATAAAAAAGAATACAGTAAATAAATAGATACATACATACATTAATTAATTAATTAATTAATTAATTAATTCATAATAAAGAACGGAGCAATGTACAGCTATGTAAATCCTTTCCTCAAAAATAAGAAGCTTGCATTGCTTCCCCATTCTCATTTGTAACCTCTCCTTCTATACTGCTATCATCTCCCCAGAGTACAAATGAGGTATAATTATCCCCTTCTAAATATCTCTATTCTAAACTTCCTGAGCTATACATACCCTCTGTATCATGTCTCTCCTTACCTAAGATTTGTTTTGTATTCTTTTTCTTACCATGTTCCTGTCGAACATCAAGCCCTCAGTCCAGCCATGCCCATTTGTTTCCCATCACCAATGCAAGAGCCAGTCATTCAGGTAACAGTGAGGGATTTTTTATTTTCTAGTGCTAATCCCTTCTTCAGCACCTAAAGTGTGTACTGACAGAGTCAAGGACCTACTCTGCCTTATTCTGCAAGAATGTATACATGAGAGCACATTCCATGAAGGTTACTGCATGGGCACAACTTGTCAAACCCAATCACATGTCCTCAATGCAGATGCTACATGCTGTCCATGTCTTGCTTCATGTGCCAACACTGTAATAGGTCAGACTGACTCTGTGTCATCAGGATACTTGCTCTACCATTGGCCTGTCATTCTCAGACTCCATCACTGGTTCAAGTACCTGGGTTACTTGCTAATTCCATGCCGTCTGGCTGACAGTCTGAGTTTTATCCCTCCACACCACAGAATCAACATTAACCAAGATACTTAAAAATATCTAATAAATAATTTCTAATACCAAAGAGAAATAAGGATCCTCTGTCCTATTCAACATAGATTTAGACCCATTTTAACATAACTACAGCCTTGGTTTAAGTCACCAGTTACATTTTCTTAGAACACACATAAGCAGTGCTAAGAGGAGTTACCTCTTTAGAACTAGAGTCTTTGGCCTAATAAATCATCCCATTTTGCTATATCACATTAATAACACAGGCTTCTCCTCTGAAACTGTAAATTAGTTCTCAAATTCCCTTACTAAAAGCAGGTTGTGGTGCTCTTCTATAACTCCCTGTTGTACTGCCAGATTCTGTAGTTTCCTGTGTGTAACAACTAATGTTGGTCTGCTATAGTGTTGATAGGTGGTGCCTTGCTTCCCAGATTCTGTATTGCTGATATATTACATCATTATTATACAAGTGTCTCCATTAACTAAGTACTGACATTGGGTGTTGATATAGTTGTATTGCTTGGGCATTGTGGATATGTACTAGTGAGACAGTACTGAGTTATTCTGGTCATCTGTGACCTGGTAAACCTGGTAGTACACTGCTTAGGCACCATTTGATTATGATTGTCGCTATCCTGTTAATTGTGTGTTCATGCACAGCTGCATGGTTGGGTGTTTGGATAATGTCAGTGTCAGCAGCATACTCACCTTTGATACTGGCAGACCAGAAAGCAGTGGGTTCCATTCCCACTCCAGTTCATTGGATTGCTGATACTGCAGGGCAGCATTACAGGGGGAGTGTTGCAATTCAGAATCTGTCATCCTTCGGATGAGATGTTAAACTGATGTCCCATCTGCTTGAGTTGGTGATAACTCTGGAGACCCCATGACACCTACTGAAAAGAGTAGGAGAAGTTCACCAATGCCTTACCAAATTTCCCCTAGTAATATATGTGATGATGTAGAGTATTGCCATCTGTGCCAGGGAGAGTGGGGCAGTGCATTTGTAACATGTGCCAGCATGGTTGGCTGGAGTTTTGTGAATGGTTTTGTGTCATTTGACTATCACACTGATTTGTACAGATGCTTGTGTTAAAACAGTGGTGCACAACCTTTTTGTGGGGAGGGCCACTATACAAATTCTTAATGTATCGACGGCCCACCTCAAAACATAGTAAGTCATTACGCGTTAACAATAGGTACAGGTGACTGGTATTTTTACTTAAGATAGTCATGAAATTGCCTGTTTTCTACATCAACTTTGTATTAAACTTTATTCTGGCTTTCAGCCATGACTTATTACAAACTCTTGCAGAAAGTTACTACTGTTTACAGACTACAACTTATAAACAACAAGAATAGTTACTTCCACGGCTAAAATTAGAGGTGTGCACAACTGCAGTCAATTAGGTAAGTAAGCATGTGCTGGAAAGTTTGCATGACTGGAGTAAGGCATAGCATTTTATCACTTTTTTAAAAAAATTTTGGTTACTCTCTGGGGGCTGGATGGCATTGTGTTGCGGATCTGATTTGGCACCACTGTGTTGAAATGTATCAACAGTATAATTATAGCTAATTAAATGTTTATGTTTAAATAAAGATATCTAGAATGGAAAAGTATAAGTTTTTGAAATTGTTGTATAGCTTTCAGATACTGCAACAGATCTTAGCAAAGCTCTGAGTGTGTATTGTACCAGAGTCAGGTGATCAAATGTGATATCATTCCATAACCAGCACTGAGAGGATGGAACTCTCACAGCAGTTTGTTTTCTTTTGTTTTCTTTGGAACCTGATATAAAGATCTAGGACATTTATCACAGTTCAGACTGTTAGTAGCTCAATACCTTGCCTTGTGGAAGTAGGCATTTCAGCATCTAATCTTCCCTTGCTGTATTAATTAAGTTAGCTAGGGAACAGTTATTCTTTAGACAGTCAGGAAATACAGCGAGATTAGTTAAGTGTTGTTTTTCTGCATCTTTTCTGCATCTGTGTTAGTTTTATTTCTCATGTGATTGAAACTCTAGTATTTATTGTACTTAGATATTTAGTATTCTCATATTTTTTATTTTATTATTTATTATTAAATATTGTTATATCTTTCATTATGGCAAGTCTTTTAGATAATACATTTAACATCTTGAGAGTACTTTTGCTTATTTTAGTTATGCCATGGCCACTCCAAAAAGCCTTGCTGCTTTAGTTACACTCTACCATTTATATTAGTATTGATTTTACTCAATATAATTGGGTACCCTTGTAAGAGCCTTAGAGTACTTGACTGGTGGCAGCATGATTACCTTATAGTCTGGGCATAAGGGGTACAACTAGTAAATCTGTACCAGCCTTTCCCAGGAGTGTATGTGTGAAAATCAAATACCTAGGTGTGGGTGTGTCAGCTACTTGTAACTGGGACACAATGCTCCAAAGTGAGTCTTGTTTGGGATTTGGAGAGACAGAGAGTCCAGTCCCAGATCTGGAGCATGTTCCCTGTGTGCTCTTGGGGGAAATTGTTCTTGATGTGAAAACTGCATCTAAAAATACTGTGTAAATTCATTCCTGTTTTTAGTGACCATCTCTCACCAGTGTCAGTGGTGAGGATTGAAGCTCCTTGATTACTGGCCTGAGATAAAGAGGCAGTCACAGTATATACCACCTTGGGTCTCCCCTGAAAAGAGGCTGTTGACCTAGTGGAACTAACCCAGTCAACAAAGGATAAATAAATAAACAAATAATCATAGGTTATTGTTAGTGATGTGTTACCTGGTTAGCTCATAGGTTAATAAGTTCAGTAACCATTGCTCATGGAAGAGTTTGATGCTCTAGACTGCTCCCAGTTGAAATGTTGGCACTTATAATACAGAGTACCAACATGCTGAAAAAAATAATACGGAAAATGCAGAAGAATGAATGCTGAACATCACTCGTCTACTTTAAAGTTCTTTTTTTCAGAGGGGGACAAGCCCCCATTGCACCCCCTCCTCCCAAATTTATATATATATATATATATATATATATATATATATATATATATATATATATATATATATATATATATATAAATATATATATACTAACTCTGAAATCACCATTCCTTGGAGAAAAAGAATATTCCAAGAAATGACCATCTCAGACTTATTCTGTTTCTTCAGTCATTCAGTTTCAGAATTTCAGGACTCACTTAAGCAGGTCCCAACATTCCGAATGATTACTGCCCTGGCTCCCATGTTAGAACTTGCAGGTTCCCATGTAGTCATCCAGTTCCTTCTTGACGTAATTGAATGGTTGAGTTTAATTGAAAGGGGATAATTATTACTTTGGTATTAAGATCTGAAGTTTGGTATGCTTCATCATCATCATCATCATAAATGCCTTTTCCCATTTTCTAAATGGGGTTAGGGTGTCATGTCAACTGTCACCATCTCTCTCTATTCAATGCCACTTTCCTACCTTCTTCAAGACTCATGCCTGACTGTCACAGGTCTTCTGTCACACAATCCATACACCATTTTGCTGCATGGCCTTGTTTACTCTTCTTCCTGCCTGTCCTAAATCTTCTTTAACATATTGTCTTCTGCTTTTCTGCACATGTGCCCAAAATATCGCAATCTGTTCTCTTTGACCATTTTTGCAATTGCATCTACTTGAGCTTATGCTCTGATGTCCTCATTTCTTCCTCTGTCCCACAGTGTGACTCCTACCACCTGTCTCAGTAGTTCATCTCCATCTCCTCTAACGTCTTCAACTGCTTTGCCTTTACTGCCCAGGTTTCTGTACCCTACAATAGTACTGATTGCACCACTGTTTTGTACACCTCACTTTTCTGCTTCTTTGGCATTCTTCTGTCATAAACTACACCTGAGACTCTGTGCCAGTTGGCTGCAGCTCCCCTGATTCTAGCTTTGACTTCTTCATTCAGACTTCCCTTCTCCTCAACCGACCCTCCCGGATACTTGAAGTTTTTAACCTGTTCCTCTATTTTCCCTTCTATTTCAATTTTCATCTTCTTCTTCTGATTTCTCCAATTTGCTGCCTTTACAACTGTCTAATCTTTACTCACTTTCATGCCACATGCCTTCAGTTTTGCATTCCATTCCCTTATCCTTCGCTGAAGTTCTTGATCAGAGTCTGCCTGTAATTCCACATCATCTGCATTTGTTGATATGTCCCCTATGACCTGTTTGGTAATGTAGTCCATCATCAGTGTGAACAGCAGTGGTCTCAAAGAAGAACCCTGGTGCACAACCACTCCCACTGGGAACTCACCTATGACACTGAATACTGTTCATACTTGAGCCATTGGATCCTTGTACATAGTCTGCACTAATTCTAACAATGTTTCTGGGACTTTGAACCACCACAGGACTGCCCAAATCTGCTTTCTTGGGACCTTGTCTAATGTTTTCTCCAGTTTTAGGAATGCCTGATTGGACTCTTTCCTCATATCTAGCTTCTTCTGAAGTATCTGTCTCACTACAAACATCTTCATTCTGATCTCTGTTGACCTTAGAGCCTTCTCTGGCCGCTGCTTGCAGCTGATTGTGGAAACCAGTGATTTGTGCCGTGGGTCGACTGTTTCACTGAGGATGATTTTGCAATTGCTGATTCTACCCCAGTGCCCTTTCCTTACTAGGAGGAAGTCTACCTCAGTTGCATGTTAAATCACTCTTGTATGTGATCTTGTGACTGTCTCTGTTGCTGAACCATGTGTTGGTCACCATCAAGCCATTTGACAGACAGAAGTCTAGAATGACCTTTCCTTCTTTATTCCTATTTCCCCATGCAGGTGGACCCAGGGAGTCCTCATATTTTGTTCTGTCTGTCCCCATATGTGCAATCAAGTCATCCATTATCAATACCCGTTCATGTTATCCTGCTTTGTCTAGCACCTGCAACTGCTGTGTGAATGCACTCTTTTCCTCACTATCACAACCCTACTGTGGGGCATAGGCTAAGATTATGACTACTGCCCTGTCATCAGGCTTGAGTCTGATTGCCTTTAGTCACTAATTCTGATGACATCTTTCACTGCCTGTCGAACTTTCTCCCTTACCATAATTCCCACACCATTTCTATCCTGCCCTTCATCTGAGTAGTAGAGTCTGGATCCCAAGCCAAGTGGCTTTGCTGCACTGCCCTTCCATTTAGTCTCCTGTATACATAGGATGTCCAGCCTTTTCCTTACCATTATGTCATCCATTTCCAAGCTCTGTCCTTTCAGTAAACCTACATTGAGTGTAGCAATTCTAAGTTCATGTTTGGCAGATTGATTCATTTTATATCCAGCTTTCACTCAACAAACCTATCCTAGCTAACCCATGCTGGGCAACTGGACACCAGCCAGCCAGTAGCTTATCGAACCAGGGCTGCTGGGCTTTATGGTGGGCACACACTGGGCAATAGGGGGACATATATCTCCCACCATTAGCATGGGTCCTTGGCATAGGTCAGAATAGGCTGAGTCCTCAACCCATACTTATCACTGGCAAATACCCATGCCCTTTAAGCAGCATTGGTCAACATGCTCAAATCACCTACAGCTATATTTTACACCATTGGGTAGCTTGTCTTGCCACAACATGCAGTCTGTGATCCATGTTCACTTCTCTTCATGATAGTGTACACCACAATAAATGCCCAAAGTGGTTGTTTTCTATAACTCCCCCCCCCCCCATAGGGCACCATCTAGAGTATGTGCTGCTCCACAACTTCATTACTGGGTGAGTTTGAGGCATTCAGCATGTTTTCTTTTTTTTTTTTTTTTTTTGTTTGTTTTTTGTTTTGTTTTGTTTTGTTTTGTTTTGTTTTTTAGGAGATGGGAAGAACCTCACAGTGACATAAGGAGAACATGTAAACTCCATACAGGTATTAGCCAGAGGTTATACTTTGTGCATGGGAGGCAAAGACCTTAACCATTATGCAAACTGGTATGGCTGGTATTCATTTCTGCTGAGCTAGAATGCCATCTTGCATTCAAATCAATGAAATCAGTGGGAGGAATAGTCTGTAAGAAAGGGTTTCAAATAGTAAGGGGCTCTTTATTGCTCTGTATGTCAAGCATAGATCTCTTCTAAGAAGGCGATAACATACAGAGAGCAGAGTAGCTAGAGTCTTTGACTATAAGGCAAGTCTTTAAAGCCTTTCCTTCTCTTTGTGAAGAATCTTTCTCCCTTCTTCATCTACACTGTGTGGTATGTGAATAGGTTATAGAGCAGAATCCACTACTCTTTACCTGCTCTGATAAAAACTTATAAAGGGACACAGTTACCCTTCAAGCATGGTTTTTAACTCTGGGAAGGATCAGTATGGAGAACTCCAAATGCTGCTGATGGTACCCACTTTATAGGCATCAAATGAAAGACCATCATCTCAAATACTCCAAGGTCTTTTACTATTTTGTCAACTTTTAGAAGTTGCCTATCAGCCTACCAATAGCATATAAAGGATATTTTTTCCAAATATCAGAATACCGCAATATTTTATTTATTTATTTATTTTTTGACATTGAAAGCAAGCTCATTTCTACTGCAATGGTAGTGCCAGCAGGCTTAAGGGTAACGTTCCACAGTTTAGTTAGCCAGACACTGGAGTCAAGTCTGAGATGTGAAAAAGATGACAAAAAGAACTGACCCCCCCCCCAGAGAGCCTTGAGGGACTCCAGTGATGATAAAGAATGCTGAGGAGAGAAATCCTCCTTTTTTGACTGTTATATATTACCATATAGCCAGGGGTGAATCTAAGTTTTTAAAGCTTCATTTACCTACAGATCATTTAGTTTGTGTATGATTCCATCACAGAGCAAAATGCTGAAGGCTGACTGCTTTAGTCAGATCAGTGTAAGCTGCATGGGTAGACAAACCATCATCCACTCTCAAAATAATTTATGAACTTAAGCATAAGAACTACTTTGACAAATCTGTACAGGCTTCAGGTAGAGAGAGGGAGGTTTTCTGTATGTGAACAGACTCTGATGATTCTCTCCATCGGTTTGTACAATATATTTATGAAGCTAATCAGTCAGTAATTAATAGAGTCTGTTGAAGGGCCTCCGATACAATAACCCTGCATCCAGATATTAGGGTGGTAGGTAGTTTTTAATGTTCTATTAAAAATATGCGTAAGAAGATACATTAGTCTGTTTTTGATTGCACAAATTAAGCTTCCTGTTATCTCACCTGGTCCCTGGGAACAATTATTTTCTGACATTACTGAGGGCAAAAGTGAACATTTTGGATGAACTTTTGGATGGGATTGTGTTGCAGGGAGAAGAAAGAGTGCTGACCTCCCCTTTTTATCCCAAACGTTGCTCCAAATTTATAAGCTAGTGTCAGTTATAGCTATCGACTCTTGTTATGGTCACATGATGCACTACATTCTTCTCTTTCACTTTCATTTTTGGATTAAGTTATAGAAGGCCTCCACCCTTGCAGTTGTCTCCTCCACAGGCTCTTCATCAGACTCCTCCTCCTTCTTCACAGGCTCCTCATCAGACACATCCTTCTTCACAGGCTCCTCTCCTTCAGCTGGCTCCCCACAGGCTCCTCATCAGACACCTCCTCCTTCACAGGCTTCTCCCCTGCAGCTGGCTCCTCACAGACTTCTCATCAGACACGTCCTGCACTACTGAGTCTGTAGCTTCTTCCTGCTGAATGTGACTGTCCTGTTGAAATTGCCTGCATCTTAGGATGTTGTGTAACGTAGCACATGCTGTGAATATCTTAATGCATGTGGTAGAGTCATACTGCACTACCAGATACATTCAGATGGTGGAAGTGGGCCTTCAGCTCGCCAAGCACTGGTTTGAGAATGACCCAGGTCTGTGACAAGGCAGTGTTGTAACCATTCCCTGCTGTGATCTGGGGGTTATGTGCTATTAAACTTGGCTGCATGTCATATGTAACATCACCAATAAGATGTCCTTGAGTAAAATCACCTTGCACAAAACACCGACATAAGTCATACATTTGGCATTTCAGGGAGTCATAAGCACTGCCTAGGTAGCCTGTAAGCATACCATATGCATTACATACCACCTGGCAATTGATATACTCTATCATTTCCCTGCTCCCTAGATGGGGTCTTTATTGCAATATGGCTGCAGTCTATGGCCTCCAGTACCTAAGATAAATGTGCTATGTCATGAAAAGCCCACACAGTTTTGGCTCTGTCCTTTGTAGTATGTAGAAACATTCCACACATGCATGTAGCATGCCATCAAGGAACTGATGAAGTATCCTTCAGACAAATGCCTATTGGTTACACCCACTGTGTTCTCTGTTTGTTGCTGAAAGGCTTCTGTAGTTAGTATTCTGAAAGCCACACATTCCTTGGTGTCCACAGAGATAGGTACCCTGCGCATCCCACAGGCCCACATATAAGGACAACACATCTCTATCAGCTCCTGCATGGCACCTCTCTCCACAAGGTGGTAGTCCACAATTTCAGTGACATGGAGGGAATGATATGTTAACCACAGATGGATGGCACGGTGTCACCCAAGAGCAACAACTCGCACCCACATGACAACTGGCAGCAAGTACAGCCTCTTGCATATACAGATTTACTAGGGTGCAGCTACCCCCATACGTGGTTTCATGGTCTGTCTCTTGTAACGTCATGTTTTAGCTGTGGTCAGTAGTTTTGGAGTTAACATTTCTTGGCCTAAAATATACAAAATATACACGTTTCTGAATCACTACACCTTATGGTTTACCTTATTTGCATCCATGGCTGCCCTTATTTTAGGGCTGTTGCTCATTGCCATGCCATTACATCACCAAATACGTTTTATGCAGGCCATGGATTTACTTGGAAACCCTTTATGAATCGCTTCCACCCTGCTCATGGTCGCTCATCACATAAAAATCACTTACAAAAAAGCAAAAAAAAATTTGTGAATCCCAACTATTGAACATTGCATACTGGTGAACACTCTGAAAACTCACCAAATGACTGTGTCCAGTTATCTGACACTAACTATAGGTATGCAGTATATAATTGTAAATAAGATGAAAATGTAATCGCTGGCAATGCTACTATCCTGTATTGCATTTGCAATTGTTTCAGTGCTTTGATACAATATATGCCTCCCATAATTTGATAAGATATTCATCTGTTACATCAAATTGACTTATTATGATAGATGTCTTTGTAGGTTAAAGTGACTAGAATTACGTTACTCTGTACTACGGTGCTCACTTGAAAAATGAATTGCTTTTTCCATCTGAGATAAGTATAAATGTTTTAGACTATTTAGTTCATTTTAAAGGACCTTTTAGGGTTCTGCACAGATGTTTAGAAAAGGGTTCACCCATTTAGAGAGACTTATTAATTTTGAAAACTACTTCAGAAAGTTAATATGATAAGTGTTTTATACAAAATGCTAAGACTTTTTACTAATGAAGCTGTGAGCTATTAATGTAGGAAATAACTTCATATGGTAATACGATAAATTATCTAAAGGGCTTATTAATAACTGTGTATTTTATTCTATATGTCTGGTAAATGTGATTAAACAAAAGATAAGATGTTACTTTGTTACAATGTAACGATTCTGTTAGATACTCGTCTAAATAACTTTACTGTGTTCGCACAGGTATGGATATTGTAATAGCAGTGTTGCAGTGTTGCTGTACAAAATAATATGACTACCATTGTATAAAATTTGCATTTGTGATCCTGGGTTAGAAAGAGGGTTTATGTTTTAGTTATAATTCCTTATGGGTAATATTTAAATATCACTTAAATTAAGGATACAGTCTAGAAAGTTGCTGCTTGTTTGTTGTACATATTTGGGCGAGAAGGTGTACAGTATATTGAAAATCTTATAAAAGTTATATTGTGATGCTGTTGAAATGTATGTTAAATGTCACTTATTACTTACTTAGAGTTCAAACAAGTAACTTGGTGGATAATCATTCATGGAGAGGATGTGCTCAGTTTGAGACAGTTGCATTTGCTAAGTCATTTTCGATTCACCATGAGTTACAAATATGCATTTTAGTAGAAAGGGTTAAATGTATTTAGTTATTGTGAAAATAACTGTGCAATCTGGTGTTGAATGCATCTACTGTATAAATATGCATTTTATCACATGGTTTAAATATGTTCAAGTTACATGAACACAATTACACAAACTGATGTTGTATATATTTAGTGTAAGTATTCATTATGCTATGAATCAGATGCTTTAGCATTTTAATAGAAAGTACTCCTTTTCTAAAACACCAAGCTGCTAAGTATATAGTACTGGGAGATCTTGCTATATTAGGGGATAATATTTGGTATCCTTGGCTTATGCTGGTTATTTATTTATATTTGTTTACCAGGGTAGTGCACTGCTTAATACTGACTAATTTCAGGCTGAGCTTTGGTGAAATATAAACATTTCACAAACAAAAAATACAGGAATGCAAACAATAACAGAGTAATTCAGACTAATTAAATAGAAAACTGTGTATATACATTCCAGTGAACAAGCACAGTGCAATGTACATCAAGTTGTATGAGCAGATTTGTTCATGAAGTCTAGCTGCAAGGGTTGTGGTTGTCTGGACTTGGAGTGGTTTGTAGAGTTGAATCCTAAAAGTAGTTTAGATCTTTGTTTTATGGATAGCCATTTGGCTTTTTCTAGGGTGATACAGTGATGTTCACAGAGAGGTGAGTTTGCAATGAACCAGCAGACACTGCTAGAGATAGTCTGGAGTATGGCAATGTTCTTCTTGTAGGCAGAAGCAAAAATTGGGAGCCCATATTGAAGTAGAGAAAGGAAAACTCCTTTGCCAGTAGCTGTTCTGACTGGTTGGAATAGAAATGGGGAGATCTATTTCACCCCAAAGAGGGGGGAGTTTATTGTTCCTTCACTTCTTTTGAGTAGCTGGGATGGGGGGTGAAGGTATGGATCATTCCTTTTTTATGTTGCAGTCATTTTCATTAAGACACATTTTGGGTATAAACATGCTTGTGATTTTTAAGCTCATATTTTTGATATTGAATTGGTGTTTTTAGGTTGATGTTTCTTGTTAAGGTTTTCATGTGGAAAGTTTGGCAAAGGAGGTGTCACAAGATGATTCTACTAGGTGATGATACATTGTTGCAGTTCTGACAATGGGTGGTTTAGTATTGTAAATTAACTCTTATTGGAATTATATGTTTGTAAAGGATATGATTGGATATCTACTGTTAGAGTGAGTGTTATAGTGATCTGTTCCAACTGTTGAGAGTCTTTTACTTATATAATTTAAGCACCATTGTAATAAAATGATTGATCAGACCATCAGACCATTCAATAGATTGTGTGTGTGTGTGTGTGTGTGTGTGTGTGTGTGTGTGTGTGTGTGTGTGTGTGTGTGTGTGTGTGTGTGTGTGTGTGTGTGTGTGACAGACAACTGGTCAAACTTTCCAGTTGTCAAACAAAAACAAAGTTGGGAAATTCAGAAGACAAATGAGGATTATCTAAACCTCCAAACATTCTGGAGGAAATAAAATTGACTGATACCTGCTGCAAATTCATTGCAACTTCATTGCCACAGATATTAGTAACTCAATTAAGTGAGTGAGTCTACCAGACAATGAACTGAGGGTTCCCCCTTCCTCTTCACAAAGATTTGGTAACATATGTACACCCTGGTAATGGTCTGAGTTGATGCCAATGAAAAACTCCTGCAAGACATAAGGACAAAATCTCTGTAACAGAGATGATAGGGGTCTGAATGGGGAGATAATAGGGGTCCAAATGGAGAGATAATTAGCAAGCAAAGGAGAGCAGTGTTACTGAAATTAAATTCATCCCCAAGTCTTGGTAAGTACCTTCATGAGGTGGACCATGTTTTTCACAAAATCTCACCAAGATGACACTGATATATAGAATGCATTTTATATAGCATATATCATGGACAGAAATAGGGCCAAAAATAAAAAAGACAGCTAGGTGCACAAGACCCAGGATAAAAAAAGTGCCCAGTCCTGGTAGGTGCACTGGTGCCAGGACTGGAAAAAATGACAATGCAGAATCCTTAAAATATGGAAACATTCCTACAGTGAAGCTAGGCAAGGCCCATGGGGAGAATGGCCCCCTGCCGTAGAAGGAAGTAGCAGTCCACAAAAATCAGAAAAACTGATAGGCCAAAGAAGAGGCATAACGACGACAGAGTGGACTACTGAAAATAAGAAAGAAATTATATATTGTTACTATTATGCATAAAGAGCAATAAACACAAAAACTGTCCAGCACCAAGGAGGTTATAATATTCAATCCTTTATTGTGGCAACTCCAAAAATAAGAGCAAACCGGTTTTGGCAATAGTAATGCCTTATTCACTGCTGTAACACACAAAAATAATAGTTCATTTAAATAATAAAACACATGATAACAGTCATCTTCCAATTTGTTCATACCAAATTTAACTAAGCTCATTAAGGCCAGGCTTAAACAAAGCACCCAGCCAAACACTCCAACTTGATTCTTTTTATACAAATGATACGCCATCCTGCTTTACACATCTTATTGCCCTGGACTTTATCTAAACTAATGTCTTTCGGCTTTTCCCGGTTAGGGGTTGCCACAGCAGAATTCCAGTCCGCTAATGATTGGCAGTGAATTTTTACGGTGCTGAGGTGCCAGCCCGATACCCAACCTTCAAAGAAGACAAACCCATTCACACACGCACCTACCTCCATGTTTTCAAGCGTCACTTGACCACAGGGAGGACATGCAGACTCCACACAGAAGGTGCTCCAGCTGAGAATCGAACCAGAGAGCCTCTTGCTGTGAGGCGACAATGCTAACCGCTGCACCACTGCGGCTTACTATTGCCCTGGACTTTATGTATAATAGTGAAATTAAATCTAGTAGTGGTATGGGTCATTGCATGTTAAAATAATGAATTGGATCCCTCAGAGTCACACTCTCCAGGGATCTATACCTTGTCATCACAATAAACAAAATATGCTGGAGGGATAGGTTCCTGACCCAGAGACACCTCAGACTCTGGAATAGACTGCCCATACATGTCAAGCAGAGCGCCTCCTTGGCCCTCTTCAAAAGGAACCTTGACGATTGGATGGGAAAAAGGAAATTTACCTTGGGGATCATGTCAGTCACCCTGCTAGACAGGGGTCCAGGGAAGTAAATAGTGTGGGAAGAAATAGCCAGGGAATTGTTATGGCTAGGCTTGTATAGACCCTAGGGCTGATAGCCAAGTACCAGCCTATGAACCTATGAACCTATGGACATTCTTTTATTTCTAATGTCACTGAGGTGTTCAGTTATATGAAACCTCAGTGACCGAGATGTTTGTCCCATATAAAAGGCGGAACAAAAACAGGTTGCTAAATATATGACCCAGTCACTGCTACAATTTTCAAAAGACCGGATCTGATATATCTTTGAGGTATTGCTGCTGCTGAATTCTTTAGTCCTTGAAACATATGTATATGCAGAACAGTGACCACAAGAAATACTTTACAAGAAAGACATTAGAAATAAAAGAATGTCCAGTTCATTACTTAAACATACAATGACTCATACCACTACTAGATTTAATTTCATTATTATAGATAAAAGTCCAGGGCAATAAGATGTGTAAAGCAGGATGGCAAACCATTTTGTATAAAAAGAATCAAGTTGGATTGTTAGGCTAATTCATCAGTCATTATAGCTACATCTCTGTACTTACTGTTGCAATCCTCTGATACTACACAGGCTAATTCATCAGTCATTATAGCTACACCTCTGTACTTACTGTTGCAATCCTCTGATACCACACAGGCTAATTCATCAGTCATTATAGCTACACCTCTGTACTTACTGTTGCAATCCTCTGATACCACACAGGCTAATTCATCAGTCATTATAGCTACACCTCTGTACTTACTGTTGCAATCCTCTGATACTACACATGCTAATTCATCAGTCATTATAGCTACACCTCTGTACTTACGTTGCAATCCTCTGATACCACACAGGCTAATTCATCAGTCATTATAGCTACACCTCTGTACTTACGTTGCAATCCTCTGACACCACACAGGCTAATTCATCAGTCATTATAGCTACACCTCTGTACTTACGTTGCAATCCTCTGATACCACACATGCTAATTCATCAGTCATTATAGATACATCTCTGTACTTACATTGCAATCCTCTGATACCACACATGCTAATTCATCAGTCATTATAGATACATCTCTGTACTTACTGTTGCAATCCTCTGATACTACAAAGGCTAATTCATCAGTCATTATAGATACACCTCTGTACTTACTGTTACAATCCTCTGATACTACACAGGCTAATTCATCAGTCATTATAGATACACCTCTGTACTTACTGTTACAATCCTCTGATACTACACAGGCTAATTCATCAGTCATTGTAGCTACACCTCTGTACTTACGTTGCAATCCTCTGATACTACACAAGCTAATTCATCAGTCATTATAGCTACATCTCTGCACTTACTGTTGCAATCCTCTGATACTACACAGGCTAATTCATCAGTCATTATAGCTACACCTCTGTACTTACGTTGCAATCCTCTGATACTACACAGGCTAATTCATCAGTCATTATAGCTACATCTCTGTACTTACTGTTGCAATCCTCTGATACTACACAGGCTAATTCTTCAGTTATTATAGCTACACCTCTGTACTTACGTTGCAATCCTCTGATACCACACAGGCTAATTCATCAGTCATTATAGCTACACCTCTGTACTTACTGTTGCAATCCTCTGATACTACACAGGCTAATTCATCAGTCATTATAGCTACACCTCTGTACTTACGTTGCAATCCTCTGATACCACACAGGCTAATTCATCAGTCATTATAGCTACACCTCTGTACTTACGTTGCAATCCTCTGATACCACACAGGCTAATTCATCAGTCATTATAGCTACACCTCTGTACTTACGTTGCAATCCTCTGATACCGCACATGCTAATTCATCAGTCATTATAGATACATCTCTGTACTTACATTGCAATCCTCTGATACCACACATGCTAATTCATCAGTCATTATAGATACATCTCTGTGCTTACGTTGCAATCCTCTGATACCACACAGGCTAATTCTTCAGTCATTATAGATACATCTCTGCACTTACGTTGCAATCCTCTGATACCACACATGCTAATTCATCAGTCATTATAGATACATCTCTGTACTTACTGTTGCAATCCTCTGATACCACACAGGCTAATTCTTCAGTCATTATAGCTACATCTCTGTAATTACTGTTGCAATCCTCTGATAACACACAGGCTAATTCATCAGTCATTATAGCTACACCTCTGTACTTACGTTGCAATCCTCTGATACTACACAGGCTAATTCATCAGTCATTATAGCTACACCTCTGTACTTACTGTTGCAATCCTCTGATACTACACAGGCTAATTCTTCAGTCATTATAGCTACACCTCTGTACTTATGTTGCAATCCTCTGATACCACACAGGCTAATTTATCAGTCATTATAGCTACACCTCTGTACTTACGTTGCAATCCTCTGATACCACACAGGCTAATTCTTCAGTCATTATAGATACACCTCTGTACTTACGTTGCAATCCTCTGATACCACACAGGCTAATTCTTCAGTCATTATAGCTACACCTCTGTACTTACGTTGCAATCCTCTGATACCACACAGGCTAATTCATCAGTCATTATAGATACACCTCTGTACTTACGTTGCAATCCTCTGATACCACACATGCTAATTCATCAGTCATTATAGATACACCTCTGTACTTACGTTGCAATCCTCTGATACCACACATGCTAATTCATCAGTCATTATAGATACACCTCTGTACTTACGTTGCAATCCTCTGATACCACACAGGCTAATTCATCAGTCATTATAGATACATCTCTGTACTTACGTTGCAATCCTCTAATACCACACAGGCTAATTCTTCAGTCATTATAGATACATCTCTGTACTTACGTTGCAATCCTCTGATACCACACATGCTAATTCATCAGTCATTATAGATACAGCTCTGTACTTACTGTTGCAATCCTCTGATACCACACAGGCTAATTCTTCAATCATTATAGCTACATCTCTGTACTTACTGTTGCAATCCTCTGATAACACACAGGCTAATTCATCAGTCATTATACCTACACCTCTGTACTTACGTTGCAATCCTCTGATACTACATAGGCTAATTCATCAGTCATTATAGCTACACCTCTGTACTTACTGTTGCAATCAACTCTGATACTACACAGGCTAATTCTTCAGTCATTATAGCTACACCTCTGTACTTACTTTGCAATCCTCTGATACCACACAGGCTAATTCACCAGTCATTATAGCTACACCTCTGTACTTACGTTGCAATCCTGTGATACTACACAGGCTAATTCATCAGTCATTATAGCTACACCTCTGTACTTACTGTTGCAATCCTCTGATACTACACAGGCTAATTCTTCAGTCATTATAGCTACACCTCTGTACTTACGCTGCAATCCTCTGATACCACACAGGCTAATTCATCAGTCATTATAGCTACACCTCTGTACTTACGTTGCAATCCTCTGATACCACACATGCTAATTTATCAGTCATTATAGATACATCTCTGTACTTACGTTGCAATATTCTGATACCACACATGCTAATTCATCAGTCATTATAGATACATCTCTGTACTTACGTTGCAATCCTCTGATACCACACAGGCTAATTCTTCAGTCATTATAGATACATTTCTGTACTTACATTGCAATCCTCTGATACCATACATGCTAATTCATCAGTCATTATAGATACATCTCTGTACTTACTGTTGCAATCCTCTGATACCACACAGGCTAATTCATCAGTCATTATAGATACATCTCTGTACTTACTGTTGCAATCCTCTGATACTACACAGGCTAATTCTTCAGTCATTATAGCTACACCTCTGTACTTATGTTGCAATCCTCTGATACCACACAGGCTAATTCATCAGTCATTATAGCTACACCTCTGTACTTACGTTGCAATCTTCTGATACTACACAGGCTAATTCATCAGTCATTATAGATACATCTCTGTACTTACTGTTGCAATCCTCTTATACCACACAGGCTAATTCATCAGTCATTATAGATACATCTCTGTAGTTACTGTTGCAATCCTCTGATAACACACAGGCTAATTCATCTATCATTATAGATGCATCCGCTAGCTTCACAGAATAGAGGTGTTTGACCTTAAATATGCTCCAAAAGATCCAGATTCAAATAGTGTCTGTGGCAATAGTGGGTCCATCTGGGTGTAAAGCTTTTTTTAATTCCATTTTGCTCCACTGCTTGCTGATCATCAGCCTCCTTCCATCCATTTAGTTCACTCATTCCCTCACAAGGGGAGGGGTTTAAATCCAAGGGGTCATCATTTAGGGCAGCCATCAGGGTGGTTTGGGATTTTTTGTTATTCCCTATTCTTGTACACCTGCTGTTTGACAGGCAATGGATGGAGCATGCAGTGGGCAACAACTCCGAATTACCCCTCACCTCTGAAAGGGGCTGACATCTGCAGAACTGCACAGTCCACCCACAGACAGAACTATGCAGTTGTTTCCATGGTGTCCATCAATGAAATTGATAGTTGTTTCCATGGTGTCCATAAATTAAATCAATCTATATACATGTGCTCCTGAGTACGCCACCCCAGCCCCCATAGGATGGATATATCCATCCTCCTTGCCTGCACTGTCCAGCAACTGAGCAGCTTCTCAAACTTGGGACATCTGGGCTTTAATCAGGCCTTTATCCCTCTGTGCCACAGGACAAGCTGACAAACTGGGATAGACTGGGGAAAGCAGCTGAAAGCAGTTTGCCCATCTTGAGGGAAGGGGGAGAGTATTGGCAGAATCCTGTCATGTGAGCTGTACCTATGGGGGAGGCTCAGAGGTGCTACCCCTGAATTTGGGACACAGGGATTTCGAGCCCACCATGGGATGCATAGTACTATGGATAAGAACTGCAAGTGCAATAGAAGGATGCATTCATACTGTACCTAACATTGCAGGCATTACACCATGCTTTATGGCCAATGCATTCATAATGCATCTAGCATTGCAGGCATCACACCGTGCTTAATGGTCAATGCATTCATACTGTATCTAGCATTGCAGGCATTACACCGTGCTTAATGGTCAATACATTCATACTTTACCTAGCATTGTAGGCATTACACCATGCATTATGGCCAACATGAGCACGTTTGCAGCATATAAAAAAAATTCTCCTGCCCCCAGTGTCTGCCAGCCGTGAATCTTGTTTTTTTTGCTTCCCTGTTAAGATATCAGTGGTCAGAACGAAGGAATGAGCCTACTGGATCCCATTGTGCACATGGGCTTGATGGCAAGGGACACAGGGAAAAAATGTATTTCTAGACAAATACAGACTCAGCCCAGTTTTACAAAAGCGACATTCCCGCCTATGACACTGGCCATAGCATCCCCGGCTATAATATCCCTGGTTGTGGAGGATGAACAGCAAAAGATGAGTGAGTACCCTAGGGCTAGCTCATTTTTTTCCCTTGGAACTTCCACTGTTCAGGAAACGTCCAGTAGAGGTTATGATGTTTGCAGCTAGCAGGCAGGCATGCAGTTTCACTGAGGGGTTCTGACAGATAGCTGCAGCAGTCATGTGTATTGTAGCATGCAAATAGTTGCCACAGTCACATCACTGCCCGTTGTGTGCTAGGAGAGGAGAAGGACTACATATCAGACCATGTTTTAGAAAATCCTAGAATTGCAGTGTTGCAGTTTCTGAGTTTCCACTGCCCAACCTTTATCCTAAGGTGGAAAAAATAAGAGTGCAGAATGGAGGGGTGAACTCCCTGAACCATGAAGTCAGTAGGAGAAACAACATGCTAAATATGGCCCTCTCACCACAGTTCCAAACATATAATGATATTACATAATGTACAGCTATAGTCTACATAACATTATTTTATTCCATTAGTCTGCACTTATAAATTATGAGGAATTCACTTTATGAGACCACAAGTTAATAATCAGTTCTGAAAATAGGCAGCTGTGCAGAAGGGATACTTCCTGTTTCCAAATTAAGTAGGAACATTTTTATAAATGATTTATCATGACATCATGACTGTGCCGTGGGGACATCTTTCTCCGGTGCACTAACAATTTGTTTTTCTTTGTTTTGGGGAAGCTAAGCATGTTTTTCACTGTCTTTTATTTTGCAGAAGTTCTCACTGAAATTAAACAAATATTGAGAATGAGCTACATGGGTAATAAAATCAGTTACAATTACAGATGTAGGAATTACTGCAATGCTATTTTTATATTTCATAACAGATTGTTTTAAAATGCATTTGTGCCAAGTTAAAATAAGATCTTAGTGATTAATGATGCAGCCCTGGGTAATGATGAATAACTCATCTAATAGTAGCATTAAGTAATATCTCAGAAATAACACTTTTCTTATACTATATACAGCAATAATAATCAATGTACTTGAATTATGAATATGTGAAAGACATATAGAAAACAATGCTTTTGCTTAGTATCTGTGCAGTAGAATACATGTTCATAAATAGCTACTAGGCTTACAATCTAAGGAATCACTGAGGAGCCTAGCCCAGATTTACAGTTACTCTCAGGCACTCTCTGATTAAGTGACTTGCTAAAGATCACACACTAGGTACAGTATAGCTGCCAGACTGCTGCTCTTGGAAACAAAGTGTAAGATTATTCTATGAAAAGCCTCAACAGCTGACATTCTAGAAACATCTTTTGGTGGCATAGTGATCTACTGTGGCGACCCCTAACTGGAAAAAGCTGAAGAAGAAGAAGAGGGGATTTCCCATGTTGCGTATTTGACAGTTTCTCCATGAGTGGTTCACCAGATTTCATAAATGTGTGGAATACAGTTAGTAGCTCATTTCTGATTTAATCTGCAATGTAACACATTTTCTGTTTGCAACTATCAAATTTGGCAATGTTGGCAGTATAGCACTGATAATAAAAGCTATGAGCCGTTTATGACTTTTGACGTGTTTCCAAAATGTGGCAATGCTGGCAGTATAGCACTGATAATAAAAGCTATGAGCCGTTTATGACTTCTGACGTGTTTCCAAAATGTGGCAATGCTGGCAGTATAGCACTGATAATAAAAGCTATGAGCCGTTTATGACTTCTTACGTGTTTCCAAAATGTGGCAATGCTGGCAGTATAGCACTGATAATAAAAGCGATGAGCCGTTTATGACTTCAGACGTGTTTCCAAAATGTGGCAATGCTGCCAGTATAGCACTGATAATAAAAGCTATGAGCCATTTATGACTTCTGACGTGTTTCCAAAATGTGGCAATGCTGGCAGTATAGCACTGATAATAAAAGCGATGAGCCGTTTATGACTTCTTACGTGTTTCCAAGTTTGATTCTTTCCCTTTTAACTGGCATGATGTTTGAGTACGAATAAATGACGTAACCAAACAGTTCTTCTGTATTACCCATGAAAAAAGGCACTTGTGTCTAGTTGACTTGACCAGTTAAATAAATAAAACTAAACTGCAAAAATTAAACAACAGTGGACACAAGGCACAGTGGTATTTTCCTATTCAAATTAAGACAATAATAAATTACCACCTTGACAATTCTGCAAAGTGTTTCCCTGGGACGATGGTGCTTCCCTTGTGCAGTAAAGCCTCAGACAGCATATAAGTGACATGGTATGTATAAAAATGCCATTCTGGATAGCATGATTCTCCAACACCTTTCTCTAAATAATGATAAAACCTTATATTTATACAAGATACTACTTGCATAAACAAAATGTCAGTGCTATTTGATGGTTAATTTATTTTATTTATTTATTTTTTTTTATTTTATATTAGTTGACTGGGTTAGTCCGACTGAGCTGATAGCCCCTTTTCAGCAGAGGCCCGGGGAGAAAAGCTGTACAGAGTTACAATTCAAGATAATATAAGCAATAACTCAGAAAACATATAAAAAAATAAAGAAAAACTTATATTGGATGCACTAATAAACAAAATTGTACAAGTTAGATAATAATGTGATAATGCAAATTCAATAACAGTAAGAGTAAGTGGAGTCAAGATAAGGATAGGCAGTGCAGTTATTGAATTAGCATGTAAGTCATGGGGGTGGATGCATCAACAGGATCAGTGCCTTCTCAAATATTCTTTGGTAGCTGTTTTGAACTGGTTGGATTGTTTGATAGACCTGATTGCTAAAGGTAGTTTGTTCCAGGAGCTGGAAGGATTGAAGCTATAGAGGTTGTGGCCTGTTTTTGTTTTGGGATTGTAGATTTGCAATAGGTCCTGGTCTGAGCTGCGAAGAGGCCTAATTGGAGTGTATAGGGAAATGAGAGAAGAAAGGCTAGGACAGTAAGATGGCTGACGTAGGATGGAATGAATAATCTGAAGTTGATTGAGCAGGAGCTGATGAGGACGTTCTAGCCAGCTTAGGTGTTTTAGAGAGAGACAGTGGTGGGAATTATAGGTTTGGTGTGCAGCAAATCTAGCTACCTTATTGTAGGTTGATTTAAGCTTTCCTAAGAGGGAGGAGTTAAGATTAGTTAGGATTTGGGAGGCATATAATAGGATGGGTAGGAGATAGGCTTGAGAGAGGGTTACTTTAGCTTTATAAGTGAGGAACTTTTCGTGTCTGTAAAGGAGGCTGAGTTTTTGGTGAGTCTTCCTTATGCAATTATTTACATGCAAGTCAAACTTAAGTTGGTCATCTAGGGTGATACCTAGAAATTTTGTACTAGTTTCAACATCTAATTGAGTGTTATTTAGAGATAGAATGGAGAATGTTTGTTTGAGATGGATGAGGTTTTTGGGAAGGAAGAGTAAGAGCTTAGTTTTCTTATGGTTTAGAATGAGCCGGTTGCTAGAAAGCCAGGTTTCTACTGAGTTAAATGAAGTCTGGGTAGCAGTGAGAAGGTCAGATGGAGTATCATCAGCAGTGATGAGCGCAGAGTCGTCTGCATATTGTACTAGGGATGACAGAGGACAGGAAGTACAGAGATGATTTGTTAAGATATTGAAGAGCAATGAGCCAAGAATGGATCCCTGGGGGATGCCCATTTGGACTGGGAGTGGAGGGGAGAGGGCAGACTACCATCTCACTAATTGAAGTCGGTCAGTAAGATAGCTAGAAAACCAGGCAATAGCAGAGGTAGAGAAGTTAAGGTCAGTCAGTTTATTAAGGAGAAGAGGGTGAGACACTGTATCAAAGGCTTTCGATAGGTCCAGGAATAATCAGGAAACAAGATTTTTATTGTCTCTGGCCAATCAGATAGTGTTAATGAAAGATAAAAGGGCAGTGGTGGTGCTGTGCTTTGGGCAAAAGCCATGATATGTGGGTGTGAGCAGGTTTTCCTGTAGGAGGTGTTGCATGGGTTGATTATGGATGCATTTTTCAAGCACTTTAGAAAGAGGAGAAAGTATTGCAATAGATCTGAAATTAGAGATTTCAGAGGAGTTACCTCCCTTGTGTATAGGTAGAGTTTAAAATAGTTTCCAAATTGTAGGAACCTTTGATTCAGTTTGTAAAATGAGTACTATATATAGGATGTTCTCACAAAGATATCCAAGTATTCTATGCAGAAGGTGGATGATTATTTTTAAGTGTAATTTCTCTGAACAAAGATGATTATATTAATCTATAAGAACTTCAATTATTAATACTGATTTATGGTAGAAAAATTACATTCAGCCAAATGCAGTCTTGTCAAAGTCTAAATTTGACAGATTGTCAAAACATCCGAATTTAGACAGATTTTGCTAGAAGATGTAGGCACCTGGGAGGTTTTTTTTTTCACCACACCTTCAGGCACAGAAACCCTGTAGATGATTATAATGAACAACAGGGGTGCAGAGAGACAGATAACTGAATGGGTGGTATGAAAAACAAATTAGTATTAAACTTTCCCAACTAGACATTTTGGAAGAAATGTAGGTATTTTGCCGATTTTGGAAAAGCTTACAAGTATACAACTTAGAGTTCAGTTCTGCTGTATCCATGTAAATGTTTTTAATAATGATACATACCAGTTTGTGGAAACTGTTAAATGTGCTTTTCATCAAAAAAAAAAAAAAAGTTGAGCACATGTGGTCCCTTTAGGGAGGTCTGCTGGATCTATACTTTATCTAAATATGTTAGCACCAAGGTCATTGGACAGTGGCTGATATATATTCCATTTTATATTACCATTTTATGAAAGATGGGGTTCTCAAGCACTCCTGATTCTCAGAGATATGAATTACTAGGTACTGTATGTTTACCCCTAATAAAATTATGTAGACATTGTATACGAGGAGAAAAGGTCGAACACAAAATAATCATGTGATCACCCACAACACCAGGAATTCAGTCCTAGCATTACTTGAATGCTTGACACTGGATAAAAATCCACATAAAACATACACCATTAATAAGTTAGTACTAGACTATCAGAAGCCCAGACAATTATCAGGGGTCAGAATCCAACCGTGTACCTTGTAGCTGTGAAGTAAAGACTTTAGCCATTAGACCAAACTCTCCCTTTCCATCCCTTTTCGAATATAACTGGTGGGATTGTAAGATAGTAGACCTAACGTGCAGCCCTCAGTGACTCTGGATGACATCTTCTCTCTGATCTTACTTATAAATCATTTCTTCCATATTTAACATTTACTTCTGCTACAAGAAAGCCCAGAGTTTCAAATGTTTTGTTTGCCAGAAAAACCCTGTCCTATCTAATAAAGTAAAAGTAAAAGTTGAGAGAACACCCGAATCAAGCATCTACACCACATCTAGCCACATGGATTCTTGTAAAGATTCCCTAATGTACACTTCCCTGCAAAAATCTGCATGACAATCTGTCTAAAATGCCATGTTCTAGGGTTACAACAGAGAGATTAAGTCTACTCCATAGTGTGTATGTACCAAGTTAGGTGACAGCCGTTGTGTGTATGTACCAACTTAGGTGACAGCCATCATGTGTATGTACCAACTTAGGTGACAGCCATTGTGTGTATGTACCAACTTAGGTGACAGCCGTTGTGTGTATGCACCAACCTAGGTGACAGCCATCGTGTGTATGCACCAACTTAGGTGACAGCCATTGTGTATATGTACCAACTTAGGTGACAGCCGTTGTGTGTATGCACCAACTTAGGTGACAGCCATCATGTGTATGTACCAACTTAGGTGACAGCCATTGTGTGTATGTACCAACTTAGGTGACAGCCATTGTGTGTATGCACCAACTTAGGTGACAGCCATCGTGTGTATACACCAACTTAGGTGACATCCATCATGTGTATGTACCAACTTAGGTGACAGCCTTTGTGTGTATGCACCAACTTAGGTGACAGCCATCGTGTGTATACACCAACGTAGGTGACATCCATCGTGTGTATGTACCAACTTAGGTGACAGCCATCGTGTGTATACACCAACTTAGGTGACATCCATCGTGTGTATGTACCAACTTATGTGACAGCCATCGTGTGTATGTACCAACTTAGATAACAGCCATTGTGTGTATGTACCAACTTAGGTGATAGCCATCATGTGTATGTATCAACTTAGGTGACAGCCATCGTGTGTATGTACCAACTTAGGTGACAGCCATCGTGTGTATGTACCAACTTAGGTGACAGCCATTGTGTGTATGTACCAACTTAGGTGACAGCCGTTGTGTGTATGCACCAACTTAGGTGACAGCCATCATGTGTATGCACCAACTTAGGTGACAGCCATCGTGTGTATGTACCAACTTAGGTGACAGCCATTGTGTATATGTACCAACTTAGGTGAGAGCCATTGTGTGTATGTACCAACTTAGGTAACATCCATCGTGTGTATGTACCAACTTAGGTGACAGCCATCGTGTGTATGTACCAACTTAGGTGACAGCCATCGTGTGTATGTACCAACTTAGATAACAGCCATTGTGTGTATGTACCAACTTAGGTGACAGCCATCATGTGTATGTATCAACTTAGGTGACAGCCATCGTGTGTATGTACCAACTTAGGTGACAGCCATCGTGTGTATGTACCAACTTAGATAACAGCCATTGTGTGTATGTACCAACTTAGGTGACAGCCATCATGTGTATGTATCAACTCAGGTGACAGCCATCGTGTGTATGTACCAACTTAGGTGACAGCCATCGTGTGTATGTACCAACTTAGGTAACATCCATCGTGTGTATGTACCAACTTAGGTGACAGCCATCGTGTGTATGTACCAACTTAGGTAACATCCATCGTGTGTATGTACCAACTTAGGTGACAGCCATCGTGTGTATGTACCAACTTAGATAACAGCCATTGTGTGTATGTACCAACTTAGGTGACAGCCATTGTGTGTATGTACCAACTTAGGTGAGAGCCATTGTGTGTATGTACCAACTTAGGTAACATCCATCGTGTGTATGTACCAACTTAGGTGACAGCCATCGTGTGTATGTACCAACTTAGATAACAGCCATTGTGTGTATGTACCAACTTAGGTGACAGCCATCATGTGTATGTATCAACTTAGGTGACAGCCATTATGTGTATGTACCAACTTAGGTGACAGCCATCGTGTGTATGTACCAACTTAGGTGACAGCCATCGTGTGTATGTATCAACTTAGGTGACAGCCATCGTGTGTATGTACCAACTTAGGTGACAGCCATCGTGTGTATGTACCAACTTAGGTAACAGCCATCGTGTGTATGTATCAACTTAGGTGACAGCCATCGTGTGTATGTACCAACTTAGGTGACAGCCATCGTGTGTATGTACCAACTTAGGTAACATCCATCGTGTGTATGTACCAACTTAGGTAACATCCATCGTGTGTATGTACCAACTTAGGTGACAGCCATCATGTGTATGTACCAACTTAGGTGACAGCCATTGTGTGCATTTACCAACTTAGGTGACAGCCATCATGTGTATGTAACAACTTAGGTGACAGCCGTTCTTAACCTGTGCTGTTCCTCTCTTCCTCATCATTTAATGTCTACCTGTGGAAAAATTCACTGAAGTCTGCATGGGGTATAAAAATACCTATGCAGACACTTCCATGAAAAATTCTTAAACCTTCTAGACTTTGTTACATATTTAGAGCCGTACAAATGTCCTCTCACTGTTCCTTAAAAAGTGCTTTTCTATTTTCACTTCCCAGTCCTTTCTAACCTGCTCTGATTGATTCTTATAGTTATGCAGTATTTTATACACCCTACTAACTATTCATTTTTAACAGCAACATTGCTCTAAACACAAATACAAACTCAACCAGAGCTGGTCTTTAACGCTCTCCCTTCCCTTTTTCTTTGCCTAGCCTACTATGAATCCCTGGTAGGGAAGGCAGTCTCCAAGGTTTTGTTTAACAGTGTTTTAAGAGGAGAAGCACCAACAACCTGGAAGAAAGCAGTGGTAACGGTAATACCTAAAGAGGGTAAAGATCCATCTGATACAGCTTCATACAGGCCCATTTCAATACTAAACCATGACTATAAAGTGTTTATGTCTATAATGGCTGAAAGAATGTCAAAAGTGATGCCAAAACTGATAGATATGGATCAATGTGGTTTTGTGTAGGGGAGGTTAACATTCCACAGCATTAGCACAACACTGATGATCCAGAGGAAAGCAGAATGTAACAAAATACCATTGTTGTTGGTGGATCTTGATGCAGAGAAAGCATTTGACGGAGTAGGCTGGGACTTTATGAGTAGGGCAACGGATGCATTTGTACTCTCTAATAAAATTATAAGGTTGATTAGGAGGATATATAAAGGATCAGAGGCAAAAATTAAAGTGGGTGGGTCCCTCTCTGATAATTTCTTCTTGAGCACAGGAACCAGGCAGTGGTGTCCTCTTTCCCCTTTATTATTTGCATTATATTTAGAACCACTGGCAAAGAAAATAAGGGACTCATAAATTTGAGGATATAATTAGCATGGTAGTCAAGAAAAGCTGGCTGTGTTTGCAGATGATATTCATAGGTTCATAGGTGTTTACTAGGCTAATGACCACAAGGGCCTTTGTAAGTCTAGCCATGCATCCCAAATCTCTGACAAATTCTGATACCCTTGATAAGAGCAAGCAGGGGCTTGGGAGATGAAATATTTACAGGTTGCCTGTGTGCATTGGAAACATAGGTGCCAAACCAGGGATGAATTTCCTGTTGCCCATCCAATTGTCGAAGTTGCATTTTATTTGGGTTAGGGAGGAACTCTGCTTCACATGGATGGGGAGCCTGTTCCAGAGATGGGGTCGTTTTTGGGATATCACAGGCAAGGTTTAGTCTTTAGAACAGGTAATTCTGATGCTGTTTGTTTTGTGGATATGCAGCCGTTCCATCAGAGTGGGGTCAGACAATGCCCTGTATGCCAGGCACAGCTCTCCCCTCAACAGCCTATAGGAGACAGATTTATTTATTTATTAACTGGGTTGGTCCAGCTGGGCTTGTGGCCCATTTTCAGTGGAGATGCAAGGAGAAAAGCTAAAAAAAAAAAATACGATTTACAGAGAATCAAACATTCGGGTCAAAAATATGGTCAAAATCAGTTATACAAGAACGTTAGAGAGACAGAGCAGACATGTAAACACATGATATATGCATATCAATATTTTTAAAGACTAAAAAATATATTTACACATTTACAAAAAGAGTTAAGTCCAACAGTATTGATTGTAGAGTTTAATAAGTATCCACAATAGTGGAGTACTTAGCTGCATGTGGAGTGACTGAAAAGGTATATAGTAGGGTTGTGATGTCAGAGCCTTGGACTAATACAACATTTGTGTCAGGGTGGGATTCAGTGACAGCTCCTAATTTGCAATTGTCTGCATATTTAGTCAGCCAGAGTCCACTGACATTGGCCTTGACTTCAGAAGATGATTACAGGGATAGGGCCTTGAGGAGGTCTGCATAGGACATTTTACTTATGTCCTGTATTCTTTTAGTGAGGAACCTCTGTGGACATTCCAAGTGTTGGATATGACTGGTCAGGTACATACCAAAGGAGGCATTGTACTCAAGGGTAGGTCTAACAAATGCCAAATACAGTGGAACAATGACTTCCTTGGACCTAGATTCAATACCTTAGTTTATAAGTTGTGCAATGTAGAATGATTTCCTCACTACTGTAGACATGGGATGGTCAAAGGCTAGATTACTGTCTATGTGTGTCCCTAAGTCCCTCACTACTGGGTCACCTCTAAGGGAGGTATGGTCAGTATGATAGTTACCATGGATGGATGACTTCCCAAAGGATATTATTATGCATTTCTTGGTATTTAGTTTTAGTCCATGGCTCTGACACCAGTTGTTTGTCTGTGTCAGCCTTCCTGGAGAACATTTGTGTCAGTGTGGGATTCAATGACAGCTCCTAATTTGCAATTGTCTGCATATTTAGTCAGCCAGAGTCCACTGACATTGGCCTAGACTTCAGAGAAGTAAATGCCAAAAAGGAGCAGTGCAAGGACCGATCCCTGAGGGACTCCAGTTCTGACTGGCCTCTTTGTAGAGGTGGACTCCCCAGTTCTAACTTCCTGGGTACTGTCTGTGAGCCAGTTGGCTATCCACCAGGTGACATACGGGTTTGTACCTAACCTCTTGAGTTTGTCAACAATGCCCAAGTTGGGTATTGTGTCAAATGCCTTGGCCAGGTCACAAAAGGAAGTGTTAACCATTTTTCCATCATCTATTGCTCTGATGGTCTTCTCAATTCTCTATTATTTTATACCTGATAAAACCAGAAAGGGACATTACAGTGTTGGGGAACATTATGAGAGAATTTCAAATCGTTTTGAGATACAAAATTATTGAAGCTAAAACAAAGGCAATAGCAGGAAATTATGTGCCCACAGATGAATTGGTTCACCATTATCCATATTTATGGGGACATGATAAAATGAAATACTTAGGAGTATGGATTAAAAATGATTGTGGTTTTATAGTCATTATCTGACTCACTGGGTTCACATTGGTAAGAAATCAAACAAATGCTGGTGAGAACTGTTAAGTTTTTTGGAGAGGGGGGGGCTCATCATTCTTGCTAGTGACGGTAACTTAATTACCAATAAAAAAGATGTTAAGGGAGACCATGACCTTTTCAGATTCCTTCTCTAGAGAGGTACATTACTTCATATTCCCTGTAATGCCTTACCTGATCCAGCTAATTTGTTGAGGATTAGAGGTAATCTATTCATTCACTTTTCCCCAGTTATAAGCACAATTCAAGTTTAGATCAGGTATTACTTTCTCAAGATATTTCATGTTTGGCTCAAGCCTTCAAACTTTCTGTTATAATATTTTTGGACCATGTCCAAGATGACCATTTTGTTACAAGACCTAAACTGGGACACTTGAGGGCGGCCCCAGGAAGCCAGGTCTGCAAACCCTTTCTCCCAGCCCCCATGGGAGTGAAGATAGGGCAGCCATGTTATCTTGCACTGAAGCAGGCAGGTTAGCCTCTCATCCTTCACCAGGCACTGTGAGGATGCCACTCTGTGAATAGCACCACCCAGGAGGCAAAAGGCCACATACCAGGAGGCTTGAAGTGCTGCACATTCGTGGGTGCCTGACACTGTGGGGGTGAGAGATTGAGGTGTGCTGCAAAATGTGCAGAGATGGGGGGACCCAGGGCCATCTCCTCTGCGAGTTTGAAGGCTCTAGGTGCAAGGCAAAGTGGAGAACTAGTGTCACAGAAGTCTGGATGAGGGACTGTCTGAGGTTTTGTGGCCCAGCAGAGTGCCATGAGGCTGGGAAAATCCCCTGAGAGGCTCCAAGAGCATGCATGACACTGTGTGATTTGGCAGCAGTTCGGAGTTATGTAACCCTGGAAAAGAGCTCTCTCTCCTGGGTAGAAGTGGAACCCCAGAGGGGGTCAGTCCTGATGGAAGTCTGGAAAGGAGAGAGAGGTTTTAAGTGACTGGTACAGGAAGCTCTTGCCTAGGTGAGGGGGTACAGACCATGCCCCCTCTGGGACAAAAGTCTGGAAGGGGGAGAGAGGCAGACAGTGTCAGGGCTGAGCCCCCCCCCCCATGATGGAAGTCCTTAAGTGGGCAACTGGTTGACAGTGGTGAGGCCTGGAGAGCTCCTGCCTGGGTGAGGTGGGGTCAGGCAGAGGTCCCCATGATGGAAGTCCTTGAGGAAGTGCCAGGGTGAACGGCAGAGGGGCCTGGAGAGCTCCTGCTGGGGTGAAGGCATCCAACTTCACCCCATAACCGACAGCATCCTTGAAAAATCTCAAAGTCCCCAGAGCTGCTCTGGATGGGAAAGCAGGGGGACTCTGAAGCCTTCATGAGAGTGGATCTGCCTCTCAGAAACTGAGGGGAGTACCGGAGGAGCAGATGGGATCGGAAGGAAGCTCCCCTGAGAGGGTCTGAGAGCATGAATTACCCGGCATGATTTGGCAGCCTGCAGGAGACATGCAGGTGGCGGAGTCCCCTGACATGGGGGGCTGTGGCTGGGGAAGGTCTCTTGGCCAGGTCAAAGGGGACGACTGTGGGGTTTGGCCCTGACAGAAGTCAGTATGGGAGCACCAGGCAGATGGATGTAGGGCCTGGAGAGCTCCTGCCTGGGTGATTGGGGTCAAGCAGAACATCCCCCACAATGGAAGTCCTTGAAGGAGTGACTGACTGATGGTGACAGGGCCTGGAAGGCTCCTGCCAGGGTGAAGGCATCAGACCTTACCCCATACCCAATTGCATCTCTGAAAAATCAAAAAGTCCCCAGAGCTGTTTAGGATGGGAAAGCAGGGGGACTGGCCACCCTGGGAAGCCAAGTCACCATTCAGACTGAGCGGTCTAAACTGGGACATTTCTGTGTCCCAAAGACAATGTTTGGGATTCTGGGACAGAGACTTCCAAACTGGGACTGTCCTGGAAAAACAGTGACCATTGGTCGCCTTGACCATGTCACATTGATTCTGACCCTAAAAGTAAAAGGCAGAATATCTTTAAGTCACTGGAGATTTATCACTTATTTTTGTAACTCTAATTACTTTAAGCAGCGGTTGAAACAATAGAGAAAGAGAGAGAGCAATGGGCAGGATTTTCACAACATATTCTCAGGAATGATTAGAAAGGAGGAAGACATTTAAAGGCACATTTAGACTAGCCTTACAGTGGTATATAGATAGAATCAGAGTGTGGGATGTTTACATGGTAAAGATGACAGACCTGGGTTACAAGGAAACATAAGTTATATGCTGATGAGGATGAAATGGTGATGGAAGAAGTACAATTAAGGAAACAAAGAGTTTTCTAAAATTATGGAAGCAGAGTTGGATTTTAAAGTTTGATTTATTAAGCATAGAGATTCTGGAGTGTGAGACAAGGCCCAGAAACAAATATCAAATATTCCTTTGTCTGCATGTGGATAAGGGAGATCACATGGTGATGGTGGTGGGGTGAGTACAACAGACCTACACAGATCAATGTTTGTAGAACCCAGAAGTGATATTAGGAGTGTTTAAAGATTTCTGTTTTTCTTTTCTGTTTACTTTACAATGGCCAGAGTCAGACAAATGCCTTGATAATGCATTTGCTAATCCCGCCGGCTGCAAATGCAACCAGTTATACAAAATAATAACTAATGCAACTTACACTATTTCTGTCAACTAAAAATGCTTACAGAATGAGGGAACCTAGCTAGGATGGGCAAGGTTCTTCAGCATCTGGGTGAACTAACACAGATACAGTTTTCCTCTAGGAGAATGTGGATGGGAAGGAAGTGTGAAAGATGCAGATGAAGGAAACAGAGCAGATAACAGAAAACTGGGGTCAAAACAGAAAGAAGAGGGATATACTTTTTCTAAGAAGGAAGTAAAGATTTAGCATGTAAATCAAGGATTTAACAGGCACAGAAATAGAAAAGTAAAGGGACAGTAGAGTGATTGATGGGTCAGGCAGGCAAAACATCAGATACTACCAGGATAAGGTTGGAAGAGAGATGTGGAGGAGATATTCAGGGATTGAGGCATGATGTCACTCCCTGTCATATTTGCAAAAGATCAGGGTAGCTTCAGGGAAGTATTTGAGAATAAGAGTGGGCAGCTGGTTGCTAGATAACTGAGAAGGAAGAGGTGTGATCTGAAATAAGGAGAGAGCATTGTGGGCTAAGGGAGGGATGAGAAAGACTACGAAGACTAGAATGTGGGTAGAGGTGGCCAGAAGAGTGAAGGTAAGTAAAGAAAACAGAACGATAGCAAATGGAACTAAGGACACAACGGATAAGCAAGAAGAAAGGA
This sequence comes from Protopterus annectens, assembly GCF_019279795.1. Lineage (NCBI taxonomy): Eukaryota > Metazoa > Chordata > Ceratodontiformes > Protopteridae > Protopterus > Protopterus annectens. Next base: position 100,456,629 of record NC_056746.1, read on the forward strand.
TGGAGGAAAAGGTAGAAAGAGAGAGAAGCAGTCAGGAAGCTAAGGAATAGAGGCAGGCAGAGGTGATGAGAGATAGAAGTGAGGCAGACTTAGAGGTTCTCTGGCAGGAGGAATCACCCAAAAGAGTACAGGACTGAGACTTGGAGGGAAGGGCACAAGGGGGCACTTAACTACAACGTAAGCAGAAAGGAGGGTCAGGAAAACAGGCAGTCAGAAGGAGAGGCAGTTCAGGGAGTCATGTTGTAGGTAGGCATGGCACATGGAAAAAGGGCCAGAAGGCAAAGCATAGGAGTTACAGATGGTGTGCTGGTGGTAGGAGACACAAACACTTGAGGCATCATGTTCTGAAGTAAAGGGGATATGAGTTTAGTGAAGGTGGGCACAGGCCCAGGCCTAATCTTCATCGAGTTGCACCTGGTGAACTGGTGGGGCCAGACATCACTTTCGATATTTCTTTAATTCAGAGATAAAATTCTAACTGAGCTGAAGCACATTTGGGACGACAATGTAAACTATTACACCTGAAAGTAAAATATAAGAAAAAAATTGACACAGATAACAGCAAGAAACAAATATTCAACCACAACACTTCACTAAGTCATAGACACAAGAGTTAGGAAGAGCAATAAACAGGCAGCCCTTTCCCGGCGTATCCTGCAACTCTGGCCTCTTTAAGTGTTGGAATCTGAATGGTCTTTTCGCTAGACTAGATAGCAGATAAACATTAGTTAAGGAGAGGTTAACAAAGGCTTTTGTACAGCTGGTATGAAGCGTTTATTTTTGCCGCTCATATAATTATGTAAACCATCCTGGTGAGGCTGCCATTTTTATGGGATGTTAGAATTACTATTTGCCTGTTTTATAAAATGTGTGATCATTTCTCAGCAATCTTTTCAACTACTATCCACTTATTAACACTAAGAGCTTTGTTCTCAAGGTGAATTCCCTGGCATCCCTGTCTCAAACACATAATAATGTGGTCACGATCCTAGACCCAGTCATAACCCTCTATATCATATATGCACATGTGTTTAAATATATATATATAGAGAGAGAGAGAGAGAGAGAATGTGTAGTATGTCTTTAAAAGTATATATTGAGGTTTGTAATGCATCTTTACCTGTATTATAAGGTGGAGTGTGGGAATATTCTCTCAGGAAAGGTAGTCAGACAGTAGTATGCATAAGTAGACAGCAAGGTCCTAATTGCCAATTATACAAAATAAAATGAAGTAGCCCGAAGTGCAAACATCAGGAAGTTAGCTCCTCACCTGCAAAACTGCCTGAAGGACGACCCTGGTGGCATGCTGTGTGGGAGCCCATCTGATAATACCCTGACGTGAACAACCTGTAGAAGTACATGTTTATAGAGCTGGAAGCTGAAAGGAGCTATGTAGACTGAATACTGTTGATCAGAAGAAACTATAGGTACTGAGCTTATTCTGTTTCAAACAGGAGCCCCAGAGGGCACATGTTTTGTTTTATTGGACCATGTGGATTACTGAATAAACCTGTTTTTGATATAAGTGCTGTCTTCAGTGTTGTCTTAAACTTAAGCTGGTGGTGTGTAAGTGCAAACTTTATTTTGGTTTACTAATTCCATACAGCATTGTAATTATTGTGCAGCATGGTTTCTCCTGTGACCCCAGCACTGGAGGTCTTACTACATAAACTTGTGGAATCACAGGTGAAGACTGACCAAAAGCTGCTGCAACTGCCACAACAGCTTGTTGTACTGGCCAACATAGTTGCCAATCCAAAGACTGTGCCACCTATGAAGATACTAACCAAGAAGTATGACCTGGAGTCCTATTTGGTAGCATTTTTGTGCTGTGCCACCTCAAAGAACTGGAAACTAGCAGGCTAGGCAACAATGTTGCCATCCAAGCTAACAGAAGAGGTACTGAAAAGTATATGAACATGCAAGGAGCAGTTTATATAAATTATGACAAACTTATAAAAGAAATGTTCTTCAAGTTGGTACAACTCCTGAAGTACAAGCAAAAAAAAATCTTATAAGTGGGATTTTAATGTAGTTAAACTAGTAAGCACACAGATGCATCGTTTATAGTATATTTTAAACTTTTGGCATGAACCTAATAACAACAGCAAATTGAAAATGTTACAGTGCATACCAACATATAGGTTGAAATAAGTTTTTCGTAAATGGGCATTGTTAACCAATCCCAAGAACACTGCTAAACTAGTAGCTTTAGTAAAATGCTTAGTACTTAATGACATAATGTTTAAAACTGAATTGCTTAAAGTCAAAAATGATAGTTAAGAAATTAAAAATCTTCTAAGAAACAAACAGCAGCATCATGTTAATTTGTTACAAATGCAGTGAGAGGGGCTAACATTGCTAAGTTCTGTGCTACTATCACTGAAGAAAATGCCACTGTTAGAAATGTAAAAACTGAAAACTGCTTTAAATTAATTTATTACAACAAATCCATGATAATTGAGTCTGCAGTCTGCCATTGCGTTAACTTAATAGGTTCATAGGTAGGTACTAGGCTATCTGCCCGAAGGCATTTATAAGCCTAGCTGGAATGTGTTGGCTTTCGCCGCCCCCTTAGATTAGTTCTCTGTGCCTCTGTCCAGCAGAGCCATTGAAGTGATCTGTGAGGTAAACTTTCGGTTTCCCATCCACTCGTCAAGGTTTCTCTTGAAGAGGGTTAGTGAGGAGCTCTGCCTAATATAGATTGGAATCTTGTTCCAGAGCATGGGAAGTTTCTGGGACAGGAATCTATCCCTCCAGCATGTCCTATTTATTGTTGTGGTGAGATTTAGATCCCTGGAGCTTGTGGCTCAAGGGGATATGGTTTTCTTTAGGTGGAGCATGTTCATCAATTCTGGGTTAGAAATGGCCTTGCATGTCAGGCAGAGATCACCTCTGATTAGGCGGTATGCAATCGAGTACAGCTGGAGTTTCTTCAGTCGAGCTGCATAAGGCATCTACTTGAGGCCAGTGATCTTCTTGGTGAGGTACTTCTGTGGTCTTTCCAGTTGTTGCAGGTGTCTTGTAAGGTACATCCCAAATGGGGCATTGTACTCTATGATGGGTCTGATGAGTGAGGCATAGAGGGGCCCAATGACCTCTTCAATCTGGATGCAAACCCTTTTGTGATTAGGTGGGCCACATAGAAGGATTTTCTAACCACTTCGTGAATGTGATTATCAAAGGAGAGGTTACTATCTACTTGGGTCCCCAGATCCCTTATTACGTCTTCCATATTTAGGGGACTACCACCTATGTGGTAGTTTGTGGGTACTTTGTTTTTTCAAAGGAGATGACTATGCACTTTTTGGCATTTAGCTTGAGGCCATGGTTTTGACACCAGGTATCTGTCTCAGTGAGACCCTTTTGGAGGATGTCTGTGTCAGCCGGAGAGTCAATTATAGCCCCTAGTTTGCAGTCATCTGTGAACTTGGTCAGCCATAGTCCCCCTGTGCTTGCCTGTACCTCTGAGAAGTATATGCCAAACAGGAGAGGTCCTAGGACTGAGCCTTGGGGAATGCCACTTGTAACCTGTTTAGAGTCAGACCTAGCTCCTGCAACTCTTACCATGTGAGTTCTGTCCGTGAGCCAGTTGGCAACCCATTTTCTAATGTAGGGGTTTATGTTCAGGCTGGTGAGCTTGTCTATAATACCTGAGTGGGGAATGGTGTTGAAGGCCTTTGCAAGGTCTAGGTAGGCTGTGTGGACCACCTTTCCCTTGTCTATAGTCTTGGTAACTGTCTCAAAGAAGTCCACCAGGTTTAGAAGGCATAATCTGCCGTTAACAAAGCCGAACTGGGTAGGGTCCAGTGTTTGAAGGTTTCCAGTGTCTCTGTTAATGAGATCCATGATGATGCACTCCATAGCTTTGCAGACCAAGCTAGTCAGGCTTATAGGGCGATAGTTCCTGGGGTCCGTTGTGGCTCCACCTTTGTGTAGTGGAATAACCGTTGCTGTGTGCCACACTGTGGGCACGTAGCCTGTAGAGAGGCTGAGCTTAAACAGTGTGTTTAGGTGAGGGGTTAGTTCATCTTTGAGCTCATGTAGGACGCAGCTTGGGACACTGTCCAGTCCCATTGATGCTGTGTTTTTGGCTTTGGAGAGGGCTGTTTTAACCTGAGTGTCTGTGATTCCAAGGGCACTACATTCTTCTGGTATAATTATGGGCCCTTTTGGGGGTGAGAGGGGGTGAAGTTTGCACTAAACCTGTCTGCCAGGATGTTGGCTATATCGGTCAGTTCAGTGTATTTTGTGCCATTCTGCACTAACTCTGAGCAGATCTAAGAATTGCCGCTTAGATTCTTGACATAGCTAAAGAATGCCTTGTGGTTATCTTTGGAGTCCATGGCAATTTTTCTTTCGAAGCTAGCCTTGGATGATTTTATGAGGGAACGTAGTTTCTTGCTGATACTGATCAGGCATGTCTTCTCTTCTTGGGATTTTACTCTTTTCTGTACTAGTTTCCTCCTTCTATTGCATAGCTTGTTTATGGCAGGGGTCCACCAGACTGGTTTCCTTTTCTTGGAGGAGTGAGTCTTGGTTTTGTTTGGGATAGCATGATCCATGCATTCTTGTAGGTGCCTGTAGAGTGCATTAGTAAAGGAATTTGCAGTTTGGACAGCGTTATCCTTTAGCATGGGGGCTTTGAAACTTCCCACTTTGGTCTTAAGTAAAGTGAAGTTTGCTTTTGAAAAGTTTTTCACGGGGGGTTTCTTTGATCAGGGGTGGTGGCGGAATGTGGATATCCAGAGTGATTAGTTTATGGTCAGATCTAACCAGTGAGGGGTTGACCTCCAGTGTGGAACACCGGTCGCCCATGTTGGTGATGACCAGGTTCAATATGTTGTCACCTCTGGTGGGAGTGTTGACCAGTTGATCCAGGGCATTTGAGTTTATAAATTCTAGGAAATGTTGGGCAAGGGAGTTTGTACTTGAGTAGTTCTCCCAGTTAATGTTTGGGTAATTGAAATCACCCAATATCAGGGTGTTTGGTAGGACCTTTATGTTTCCCAGTGTTTCCAGGAATGCGGAGTGGGGGTCCTGGGACATGGTGGGTGATCTGTAGCAAGCTATAATTTGAATAGCAGTTTTGACCATTGTTAGTTGCACGTGGATGATCTCTGAAGCATTGTGCTGTGCCACTAACCTGGAGGTGTGGGCATCCTTGATGAATATGGATACTCCCCCACCTTTTGTATTTAGGTCTGGGTTTTGTGGCCGAAATGTATGGTATGAGTTGTAGCCTGGTAGTGCAGGGGTGCTCTCTAGAGCCTTAAACCAGGTTTCTGTTACTGCACATATATCGATTTTCTCCATACTGAGGAGTGCCTCAAGTGTGTGCATTTTGAGGTTTAGACTTCTGGCATTGAGTAGCATTACCCTCAGTTTTTTGTTACTTGTGCTATTTACGGCGGTGGGTTTCTCTTTTGAGCCTTGTCTAAAAAAGGCACTATGGGGGTGGCAAGAGCCTTGGCCAGTATTCGAAAGCCTAAGGGTGAGAGGTGCAAGCCATCTCTAGCAAAGGAGTGCCTCGAGTGAGTGCATTTTGAGGTTTAGACTTCTAGCACTGAGTAGCAATACCCTCAGATTTTGCTTGCTTGTACCTGTTACGGTGGTGAATTTGTCATTTGAACCTTGCATAAAAAAGGCACTATAGGGGTGGTTAGAGCCTTAGCCATTATCTGGAATCCCAGGGATGACAGGTGCAGGCTATCTCTGGCAAAGCATCATGGCTTGTCGAGCATGTCATCCCAGGCTGACAGACACTGGATCCCCTTTGAATGACACCAGAAGCTTAGCCAATTGTTAAAATTGATAATTTTTTCTTTATACCGTGGTATCATTCTTGGTGAGGGCAGGATGCTACTCAGGGTCAGGGTCATACCGGCCTGGGCTACGTGATCAGAGAGCTCCTCCATGTCTCTTTTCATGTAGTCCAGGGAGGTACGGCTCAGGTCATTCACACCAACATGAACAATGACAGAGTCATATTTGTACTTGTTCTGGAGTGACCTGAGTGCTTGTGTTATGTGGCGGATCCTGGCACCTGACAGGCAGCTAACAGTAACCTTCTCCTTGTTCAGCCTAGTGAGTGGGACGTCAGTGTGCCTGACTATAGAGTCACCTATTACTAGAGTGTTGGGTATGTTATTTTGCCTTAAAGGCTGTGATTGTGTGGCACACTGGTTTTGTGAAGTATGTGTTTCATGGTTTGTGTTGGGGGGTGGAGGTTTCTTGGATGTCTGCTTTGGAGGTCTCTGTTGCTTCTGCAGATTTTTATTTAGAGCCTCCGAGTATGTTTTCATGTATTTATGTGTGTTGTTTGCCGGTGCTGGTTTCATAGGTCTATGTGAGATGGGTAGTGTGATGCAAATAATTCCCTTCTCCTCTTGACTGCCTGGTCCAGTCTTGGGTTGAGAGAGCTTAGTCTCCAGTTTGGCTGTATAACTGCATCTCTCGCATGTATTAGTGTTTGGTGGAAGGAGGAGAGGGTTGTCTGTGTACATGAGGCAATTGTAACATTGCCTCAAAATGCCCAGATTCACCAGTTGGACCGGAGAGTACACCTGAAACTGCCCTTTGGACCTGCCTGGATAGGTACAGTGAACTGTTTTTCTGATTGGCTGATAAGGTCTAATAGAGAGCCTTGTCCTTCTCTACAGTATAGGGGAGGTCTAGTGCTAAGGTTTATTAGTGCTTGCTATGAGTTTTGAGCAAGTGCCGGTATGAGAACTGAATGGTTTGAGTGCTTAAGTTGAAAGTTTGTCTAGTTCCAAGGGAATATTTGAAGAGTAGACTTTGTGGAGCTGGGAATAGTTATACCCTAGCTAACTGGCACTGCCTGGCTCGCAAAACCACGCAAATACGGGTTTTATATCAGGGAAATGAAAGAGATAGAAATTAGCCCAAAATGGCCAATAAACTACTAATTTCTGGGCTGAAACCACTCCTCCAGGGACAGATAGGCTGCGCAAAGCTCCCTCACTCACAGTGAACAGAGAAACTTCCTTCTATCAAAGTAAGGTATGTGCAAACACAGAAACTTGTAACACAGCCCTGAATTCAGCACTAACCTGAAAACTGGACTATACTAGCTTAGAAAGGTGGGAAAACAACTATATATTTTTTGTTTTTTTGTTTGTTTTTTTTTCAGAAAATAAAGCGGATACAATCAAAAAAACACTTTAAATGCACAGAAATGGCTATCACACTTGAGTGTGTAGCCTACAACAGTTAAACAGGTAATTTAAACACAAAAATGACTTTGTTAAAGTGCAGGCAGTAAAATAAGTACAATATGTAGCTGAAACAAGCTTTTTAAATCACAGAAACTCTAGAAAATCAGAGTTTTAGGTGGAATTAGCTAATGGCAGCAAGAAAATGCAGAAAAATGATACTTAATCACTCCAAAGCCTCTCTTTTGTCTCTCTGCTGCTGTAGAACTCTGCAGGGCACCAGGCAGGAGCTTGCTGAGCTGTATATTAGCACAAAAACCTTGCAAATGCGGGTTTTATAGCAGGAAAATGAAAGAGATAGAAATTAGCCCAAAATGGCCAATAAACTGCTAATTTCTGGGCTGAAACCACTCCTCCAGGGACGGATAGGCTGCGCAAAGCTCCCTCTCTCACAGTGAACAAAGAAACTTCCTTCTATCTAAGTAAGATATGGGCAAACACAGAAACTTGTAACACAGCCCTGAATTCAGCACTAACCTGAAAACTGGACTATACTAGCTTAGAAAGGCAGGAAAACAAGTATATTTTTTGTTTGTTTTTTGTTTTTTTTTTGTTTTGTTTTTTCAGAAAATAAAGCAGATACAATCAAAAAAACACAAATGCACAGAAATAGCTATCACACTAAGCTAGTGAAGTGTACTGTATTTTCATAAGGAAGAGACGTTCAAGCCTTGCTTGCTTCCAGTAACATGTTTCCCTTGTCAAGGGTCCCCTGTTGTGTACACATAAGATTAGTAACTACCAAAAGGTGTAGGTAATATGTAATCAAGGTGATAGAAAAAATATCCCCTTACACAGGTAGGAATTCAGACAGTAATAGGAAAAATTTTACACCTTGCAGCTGTAGCCCCTGATTTGGCTCATCATGTAATATTAGCAAAAGATGTTCTCCATTTTAAAGCACTATGGAATATGTAAGAGGAGATTAAATCCAAAGACACGGTGTAGCAGGTAGATACACTTAATAAGAAAGAAGTAGAGTAGCAGCTTGATACATCCATTCACTAAAATAATGGTAGGGTGAGAGCAAGGCAGTGGGACTCAGAAAGTGGGAAGATCAAACCCAGGAGAGGGGAGATGGTAAAAGAAAACTACAAAAGGGAATAGAATTTGGCTGTGGTTAAAAAGAAAAACAACCTTATGACAGAGCAGCAAAAATCTAAAGCTGTAAAAAATGTCAGTACAGGAAACTGAAGATGAGCTAATAACAACCTTTGAAGTATAAATCAGTACAAGACAGAAGTCAGCACAACCACTTTCAACAAGGGTTAGTACTGAAACAAGCATAGACGAAATAAGGTACTTAAATGAGAACCCTCAAAACAAAATAAGTATTAAAAGAGATGCCCTTTGCATTGGAAGGTCAATACAGAGAAGGAAAAGAAAGTGAGAGGGTGGTACAGAGAGCACCCTAAAATAAAATAAAAAAAACAGATACTCCAAAGGCGCAGGACTCGTCTCAGCAACTCAAAACTGTATTAAATAAAATAATAAAAAACGCAACCAGTGTTCAAACAAATAATGAACAACTCAATCTAAAATTATATGGTTTAGTGCTTTCGTCTTCCTGTTATGACATCATCAGAAACATATAATCAAAGCAGCAGAGCCATTTTATAAAAGCTTTCAACACACCCCCAAAAATTAACCAATCATATACTATTTAGCCTTTTAAAACCTTGACACATTATAGGCAAGCAGACCTAATAAACATGTACACATTTCACATGCTAAAGGTGAAAATATTGTGAAACTTCCCTAAAACAGTAAGTAAATAAATAACTGCACAATAGAAATACCTGTACATAAGTATACTTGTTAAAACAATAAAACAACACTTTAGATCTTAGTTGATCTATCCTTCAGTTCACTTGCTAAGGAGATGTTTTCATTTAAGCCCAGCATTGCTGTGGCATCAAATCTAAGCTGACAAAACATCTCCTTGCAAAGCAGCTTATTTTTCCAATCTCCACAATATATTAAAGCATCAACTTGATCCACTGCAAACAAATTTAAATTTTACGAACCCTGAACATACTACTGAGTGCCTCACTAAAGCACTTTTGTTGTCTTTACGCTGAATACTATATAAGTGTTGGTATATATGCTTATTGCATGCATTATTGGTTTTGCCAATATAGAATGCCTGACAGGTGGTGCAAAGGGCAAAGTAAATCACCCGTTCTGACAAGCAATTAAATTTGCCACCCCTAGTGTATTCTTTGATCTTATTATATAACCAACCTCCATAATCACACTCAATATAGGAACATTGATTACAGCAGCCACATGCAGACTTTTTTGGAAAACTACCTAACAGACCAACCTGCTTCCTTTCCAAAATATTCTTAAAATTACTCCTTCTTTTGAAGGTAAATGTTGGTTTAATGTCCTTAAATTTCTTGGTGCTCTCATCACAACCAAAAATAAAACATTTTTTATCAATATTTTTTTTTAATTCCCTTTGCATCTCTAGTATAATGGAGAACCAAATTAGTGTTTAAATCAAGTGTCTGCTCCCTACTGTGTTCATGGTTATTGGTACTCATGTGCCCCTTATAATAATCAGGCTATATAGACCATGACGTTCACACCAGACCTGTTCTACAACTTCATTTATCAGGGTCATGGGGTAATTACGTTCCCTGAACATACTTTTTAACAGCTGGAATTCCTCTAAGCATGTACTGCCATCAGAAGTTAGCTTTGATGCCCTTATAAACTGACTTTTAACAAAGCCTGTTTTCTGGTGATATGGATGACAACTAGAAAAAAAAATAAAAAAAGAATTACAGTAAGTAGATTTTCTATATATTTTTGTTTCCAGTGCACCATTCTGTGAACATGTGATATTACTGTCCAAATATGATATTTCATTGTTGTTAATCTGACAAGTGAATTCCAAAAAATCAGCATGGAGCATCTGTTTTTTATTATTGGATTTTTTACTCAGATTGTATACCTTTTTTTTTTCTTCACCCTAAAAGAAAAGAAAGCACTCCAGAGCCTTGTACAGACAGAAGAGACTGCAGAGCAGAAAGTGATTTTTGTTTCAAACTTTCCATTATAGGGGTTATGTAAAGAGGTTGCAGTGCCTGTGTTTTGGGTAAAGAAGCTACACTTTCCACCATGAGGCAAGTTATTAAAGAAAGTAACCCTGTGTTAATGTATTTACAGACAAGTCATATAAATTTTAAAAAGTTTAAATATTATACATTAAGTAAGGCAAGAAAAAACATGAACAAGATTCTAGATTGGCATTACTTCTTACCCATATTTTGAGTTAAAAATGACCTATTATATAAAGCATGTAAAGAAAGAGATGAAATTCTAAATAATTCTTCAGTGCCAATACCATATAGGACACTAGTAATGAAGCTAACTGATGACTGTGTGTCGAAGGTCGTCAGACAGTTTACAGAACTAAGACAAGAGTAGGATTTCCAATATGGTGGAACACTGAAGAACAAGTTTATTAGAGCTTTCCCAGTGTGAACACTGAAACTAGGGGAAAATGCCAGTGTTTTTCATCATTATTGGTAAAATTCAGTTACTTGCTTCTGATTAAACAGCCTGGATGCCAGCAAAGAAGAAATATGGAGAAAGTAAGAAAAAATAAACCAGAAAAGTTGAAGAAAATATTTAGATGGGAAGAATCTTGCAGCTGTTCAGCTTTGGTACAGAAGATGGCTTCCAATAATTTAGAGGAACAACTAAATGAAAGGTACTCAGAGGTATTTAAAATAAAATAAACAATAAAGGAATACATAAAATCACAGGACAAAAGGTTAAACAAATAGGTGTCTATGCAGATTAATTGATAAAACTGCAAAATCTGGGGCTAAAATGAAAAAAAAAGCTGATTAAACATGAGGTTTCTAAAGAAGAACTGCTTCAAAAAATATAATCAGAAGGCAGACAGTTCAGTGAAAACCTAAGGAACAGGCTGTATTCATTTTATACAAGTATAGATAATCAACTGATCTGGTGCGCCATAACAGATTTTTTTCAGTTGAGAGGACACATCATGCATATGCATCAAATCTGGCTACAAGAAAGCAGCCAAGACCTATACTATTAATTAGAAAGAGTTGCCCCTGAAAATTTTGTCAGAAGGGAAAAGTGTTAAAAATTGTGGACAACAGAGTCTTTGTGGAAAATGATTATTCATAGTACACCAGGCAGAAGAGAAGCAAGTTTAACCTGCCAATTGGGGGATGAGATGTGAGATGCAAGCTACTACATCCAGCTTTCTTCACCATATTTTTTTTCTGGGAGATCAAATACATTTTTAAATGCAGAACAGAACAGCCTAAGGAAGAAATAAAAAAGCTCATCTAATAAAGGGTGCACCAACAAACAGAAGGAGACTCTCAATCTTCTAACAATATCAAATCCCATAGAGAGACTTTGCCAGTGAAAGCTTTTCTGTTGTTCCAGAGGAAAATGCTTGAGTGACAAAAAAAAAAAGGCATAGATGTTGACTACAAGAATCAGGAGTACCTGGGATTTGAACCAGATACTGATGTTGGAGATGGAGACAGTCAGGTGGAAGACCAATAACATTGTTAAATTAGTGAATAAAGGGGAGACTCAATCCCATTAGATATAGGAATAGACATGTGAACTGTGGCTTTGCAAGTAGTGAATTAGAATGGCTAGAATTGTAGCTATGTGAGAAGTGGCTGAAAAAATTAGAATTTTGTTGACTAGATTGGTGACTAGATTGGTGGATGGATTGTAAGCCATATACCCCACTTTTCACCATGTTTAGAAGGATGCTGAGGGGACTAAAAAAGTAAATGAACATATAACAATTTTTGTTTTTACTAATACTTGTATAAGAAGTTCATTATGTAAATTGCATGTTACATTGTCAAGCAGTTTTGTATAGTGTGCAGTCGGGGGTATTTTAAATGCAAGATGGTGGAGTCTTATCAGTGACTGATTTACATGTTAAAGATTTTTTTGAAATTTTTCAAGTTTAATCTCCACAAAATATCCAGGAAAGTAGACTACATTTTTGCATTTAGTTCTCCTTTGTTTTTTTCAGTACTTTTTTACTTATTTAATAAAATTGTAAAACTTGTTTTACAGTTTGTTCAGCTATACTAGTTGGCTTTGTATTTGAACAGTTGTCTGGTTATGTACAGTGCCTGTTTGCATCCCATTCTATTTAATCTAAGTGTTTCTTCTCTGTGTTTTTGCACTTTAGCAGTTCTTTTTGCATTAAACTGCAGCTTAGTTAAAATAGCCGTTATTGTGCATTATTTTGTCATCTGGTTGTTTCTGTAACTAATAGACCCTCCATTTTATTACACTTATCCCAGGATTTAATAAAATTCATGTAGGCACTATGTAGAGCCTACACGGACTGTATCCATGTACACAGCAATGGTCCACCCTCAGCAGCGCGCCATGCATATTAATGATAGTGCACTGCCGAGGGAGAGTATAGGAACAGGGATATTGAATCAGTATAGGGAGATATGTAGAGGCTACTTGTGGATGTGGATGCCTGGTGTGAAAGAAAGGAACAGGTTGAAATGAATTTCTGTATATTTTTTCTTTAAATGTGAAATAATGTTCTGCATTTTAACTAAATGTAGAGTGCACTCAGTTTGACTCAGTTACCTGACTTGGGAAAATATAGAGCTTGGCATTCATTGTTAAATGGAAGCAGAATATGTTAACTATGCAGCTTTGTGACATTTATTATCCACCAGCAGGTCATGATGAACTCTTGTATGCAGCTGTGTCTCATCAGATAGGACGTGCGAGATAAACCAAGCCCCAAGGAGTTGTTCTTCAGAAAAGAACATTTGATATATGGGGCAAGGACTGATTAACAAACCATTTTTAGAGAAAATACATGTTATTCTGACAATTTACTAAACTGCTGATGCAGGCAGAAAAGACACTATAAAGATTGGGACTTTTTCCTTTGTATCAGGTCTTTTGATTCTTCTGTGCTGTAGCTGAAGTTACATTTGGTGTATAAAACTTTCATTGTCATGCTAGGTGTAAACCTCATGTGCAGTAAACGAATATCATAACAGCAGAACTGTCAAGTTTTTTCATTGAGTAAAGGTACAGACTACCGAAAAAGTATAATTTAACAGTGTTTAACAGTGGTGAAAACAGTCCAGTCAAAGCGACCGGGGAGGTGAGCCTGAATAGGTGCCATTTACAGTGCCACATTCCAGCGCAGTCTTTCTTTGAATCGATTCTTCTCTCCCTATATTTGTCCATTGACTGGCAGGCGAAATAGTGAGGCACCGTACAGGGCAGTACAGTATTTATCCTTCAGACGGTCGGTGAATCACGAGGTAACGAACTTTCTACTGCTGAAAATTCATTTTACCAGCATCTAGCGAAAGACAGCAGAGAATTTTGCCACAACAAATCTTCGTGTCAAGACTGGCCACCTTGTCCTGAACATTTGTGGTGAATATTTTCTTCTGTTTTTTTTTAACAATGAATGCAATTCATGAAAATGCCAAGAAGTGCACTTAGTTTTTTACTTTTGATGTGTCTGAACCTTATATAAATGTGTGGAATTATTTAAATACATGGTATGACCAGCATGTTAGCACCTATAAGTCTTCGTTAGGTAAAACAGATAACCCAGTATTGTGTAAGTGGATTTCTACCTTTGACTGGTATGTACGTAAAGCTAAAGTGCCACAGGATACACAAAAATGTGCTATTTGCAATGATTCAAATGTTGCTTTTTACATGACTTGTCATAAACATATTATGCAAAACCTGGAACACAACCAGGATAAAATAATGCTTGAGGCACAGAAAATGGTCACTGTTCCCATATATCTTCTTGTAACACATTTGCAAGAGAGTGCTTAAGATGTCAAAGTTTGTACTTTACAGTCTGATTTACAGGAGTTTAAAGACTGGATTACTAAAGTTAGCAGCCAGCAGGATCTTGACCTCATGGGTCATTTTCAGACTTACTGTGATAAATGGAATGGGTCTGGTAAAATGCAAAGTGACACCAGTGATTGTACACAAGAATTTTCTCATTTCTTAAAGGTTTCTCAAACTGAAATTAGGACTTTTAAACAAACTGTTATTGAACAGAGCAGTAAAGCTATTGGCATGATAGAGGGATTAACAGATAAAACTGTACGTCTGTAACAAAAGTATGAAAAACAGCTGACTGATACACACAGTGACACAGCTGTTGCTAGGCAGGAAGTAGACACATTACAAGCTCAGCTGGAGACACAGGAAAATGAGGCTGCTAAAGCAACAGATTTAGGTAACCAAGAGCTTTTCAAATCACAAGCCAGTTAGAAGAATATCATTCTAAAGCATTAGATACTACTGTTAATAGTCCTGTAATAGCCTCAGCAGGCTTTTCTGCTCAAGTTTATCATCAGTCCAGGATGTTAGAAACTCTCCCTAAGTGGGATGAACAAAAGGGTATTTTTAATAACATGGTTGCATTTGAAGCTTGGGTTCTTAAAACTGCAGGCACTATGTGGAATTATACACTTGCACCCTGTTTTTGGAATTTTATTCCACGTTTTATGGCTTATATTCAGCAAAAAAAAGTATCCAGTACAAACTACACAACAAAGGATGACAGCAGTATTGGTAGCCTACACTAGGGGACAATCTGTTACACAGGCACTTTTAGACCAGTTTCAAATGACAGTTTGTGATTCTTTAGAAGAACAGGCCGACCATTTTCATTTGGCATACATGCTAGTGCATGGCATTGATGAAGAAGATATAAAGTACCTCACTTCTCAAAAAGCTGTTATGCGGTCCTTTTTGGATCATTTGGAAGGTGTCTCAGGAGATATTAAACTTATTTATGAGGAATCTTCAAATACACTCACGGAGTTAGTGGATAAATTACTGCGAGCGCATATTATATGTAAAGATAATGCCATCCATAAGCAAAACATTTACACTCCCTGTTCTGCTCCCGTTGTTAGTGAAGTTAGGGGAAGGGGGCATGGCAGATGGATTAATCAGGGACAGCAAGTCCCACAGCGGGTAGCAAGACAACCACAGCAAGGGCAAGTTATACAGGGGCAACAATGGGCAGCACCAGCTCCCCAGCCACTCAGTTAACTTCTCAAGTTAATCAATCTATAGAGGGTCCTCCAAAGAGGCAGCCTATTTGTTATTCCTGCAAACAGGTGGGTCATACTAAAAATGATTGGAAATATTATCGCAGATGGTGCCAGGAACGAGATGCAAAGGGTAAGTTTATTACCGTAAAAACTTTGATAAGCCACAAATACCACAGCAGCAACATGTAAAATAGCAAGAGGTACAAACACAGCAGTACATTTAACAGAAATATGTGACAGAGGGTAATAGGAGACTGCAGCAGCAACTCTTATATACCACAAGCACTCAACAGCCAGTATTCCTAGTACAGCAAAGGGATGGTGTGACACCTAGTGTCACTGTACAAGGTAATGTTGTTAGTACACAGGATATAACTGTACCTCCTGACTTTGTTCCTGGTGGTCCAGTAAATCCTGTTTATAAGCAGCAAACAGCCTTGCATCATGAACTGAATCGATCTTCTTATGTTGACTATGAAGAGGCTGAGGAAACACTGCAATTATGTCCTTTGTAGTCCAATACTACTGAACATTCGGGGTGGGAATTAAATCTACAATAGGAGTGTGATCCCCCCCCTACCTAAGTCTCTTTCTTGACTAACTTCAAGAAAGGGAAAGATGGATGACCACTTATTAACATTTGGGTAGAGGGGAACCTGTGGGAAGATGTTCTTCTTGATACAGGAGCAGCCGTCTTGGTGACAGGTAGGCATTTGCCTCCTGACTTATCTAAACGTACATGTATTTCAGGTTTTAATGGTTCTGGGTGTCTAGCCATAGGTAGTAAACCTGTACAAATATAATTCTCCTGTCAAGGAGAACCAGTGAAAGGGGTATTTTTGATGCATAATTCTTGTACTTCCACAGTTTTTTGGAATGGATATATTGTCTAAAATGGGAATCGTCATAGACCTTCCTAATGGTATTATATGGCAAGGACAAGGTCCCATGTTATGAATGATTGAGGCAATACATGTATCAAACAGTTCTGAAAAGGGCCGTACTGTCAGCCCTACTGAAAATGAAATATGGTTAAAGTTAAAACAACAGTTCCTTACGTTGTGGTCTCAAGGGCCCACAGACTGAGGGAAGCAGTTTCTGTAGGAAGTAACAGAGATTTTATTCCACCGTTTCAAAAGCAGTATCCAATCCCAAAGGAAGCAGAGACAGATATGCAAAATTGTATACATCCATGGCTTGATGTGGGAATAATTCAAAAGGGAAATACCCCTACAAATTCACCCATATAGCCAGTTAAAAAGAAAGATGGCACTTACCGATTGGTTATTGATTTACAAAAAGTGAATCAATTCACGACTCCCCGGGCTCATCTAATTCCAGGGGTCCCAGAACTAGCAGCAAGAATAAAACCACAAATTCAGTGGTTTATGGTCATAGACTTAGCTAATGGTTTCTTTGCAGTATCACTGCAGAAAAAAAGATTGGCAAAGGTTTGCCTTTACATTTCAAAATGAACAGTATGTCATGACATGGTTACCAAAGGGATTCCAAAACAGTCCAGTTATATTTCACCAGACAGTTGGACAAATACTACAAGGTCTAGAATCTGATGATTCTGTTTTGCATTACACTGATGACATAATAATACAGTCTGAAATTTTAGCTAAAGTGACACAGGTTCTTCAAAAACTGCAGGTGGCAGGGTTTAAGGTTAAAAGTGAAAAGGTGCAATTCATGTCACCTGAGGTAAAATTGCTATGTACTATTTTACGTCCTTCCGGTCGTACTCCTTGTTTGGAGAGGGTGCAGGGAATCTTGCAAATGGATAAACCGGTTACCATTCTGGATTTGCACAAATGTATGGGCATCATGAATTATAATCTGGAATTTATAGATGATTATGCCAGCATGGCAGCTCTTCTGTATGAAGTGCTTTCTAGCCAGAAAGAATTACCCTTTCTGGAGTGGGGATCAAAGGAAAATAAAACTTTTTGTGATTTGAAGGTGACATTGGCCAAGGCTACAGAACTAGTAGCCCCAAGTCTGACATGTCCCTTTGTGTTATGGGCAGTGGCTGGACCTAACACACTCTCTGTTGTTCTTTTACAGGAGTGGGCTCAGGGCTCTGATTTTCAAATGGAAAGGACTTTACTCCCCATTACATTTTGCAGTAGAAAAATGACACATGTTGAGGGGGGGTACCACCCGTGCATTCAGCAACTTTTGGCCATTTATTGGGGTTTAAAACAAACTGAATACCTAACAGCTTTTTCTAAAGACATTATAGTACAGACAGCGCATTATGCCATACAGTCTTTGGTAAATGAGACTCAGTTAAATAAGCTGATTGATGACGTCACTCAAGCAATGTTTTCAAAATGGTTGGCACTACTTAGTGTCAAGCAAGTTACAATAAAGGCGGGAGATAAGTATTACTTATCTAGCTTCATGGGATATGAAGGAAAATGACACGAATGCATTAGGTACATTTCAAATCCAGAAAAGCCCATTCTGTCTCCTGATTTTCAGGAAGGCAGGCCATCCATCTTTGTTGACGGTGCTCAATTTTGGGACAATGGACAATATTGGACAGGCTTTGCAGTAGTACAAGAAAGTCATTCTATGGGACAATCAACTCTAATTCAGTTACTGGGACACATGTCTGCCCAGCGGGCTGAACTAGAAGCGCTTCTTTATCTTTTACAGAATTTTCCACCCATCAATATTTTTTCAGACAGTGCATATGCAGTTAATTCTCTGCAGCTGCTTATGT
This sequence comes from Protopterus annectens, assembly GCF_019279795.1. Classification (NCBI taxonomy): domain Eukaryota; kingdom Metazoa; phylum Chordata; order Ceratodontiformes; family Protopteridae; genus Protopterus; species Protopterus annectens. The sequence goes on from NC_056746.1 coordinate 100,474,703, forward strand.
CTACATGGGCAAGGAGAGGTTTGTTGATAAGATGGGCAAACCACTCAACCATGCTTCTGTGTTGCAGACTGTTTGGAATTTAGTTTGTAGTCAGTCCCTTGTGGGTTGCCATAGCATCTTAAAAGTAAAAGCTCATCAAAAAGCTACAAATGAGATTTTTCAGTTAAATAAGTGCTGATCTGGCAAAGAAAGCAGCAAAGGAAGGAATGCAGTTGTATCCTACAGAACACCTTTCTAGTGTACCAGATAAAACCACTGCAATACATGCCATAATACCACTGCAGTACGTGCCATAAAACCACTGCAGTACATGCCATACAGACATTTTCAATTCAGAGCTTGTGACATGATTTGCTCCAGATCCAAACTAAGTTTGGACTACATGATGAATTAGAAAAATGTACTCTTGTGGGAGAAAGTCCAGGGCAATATTATGCAAACTATTTTGAAGACGGCTCTATTCTTCCTTATATACCATACCAACAGGCATGACAGTTAGTGAAATTTAATCATTAGGAATTGGTACATTTGGGTACACAAAAAGTATGGCCCATTGTAAAAGCCAAGTATTGGTATACAAAGTTAGAGAAAATTTGCAATTTAGTGCATGCTGAATGCTTATTATGTTTGCAGGTTAATGCTCAATTAAAAAAAAAAAACAGTTACTAAGGGTAACTCCAGTGGATAGGCCTTGGTATGCTATCCAAATTGACTTTGCAGGTCTATTACCCCCAGCTAAAGGTGGGTACAGGTATCTACTAGTGGTAGTTGATGCCTTTTCAAAGTGGGAGAAAATAATTCCTACAAAAACAATGACGGCTAAGGCTACGGCGGAAGCCCTATGTAAAAACATTTTTTGTCATTGGAGATGGGGATGAGTTATCGAATCTGATAATGGGCAACAATTTGTCAGTAAACTGATGAGAGCTTTCTGTGATTTACTTGGTATCCAGCAATGATTTCATGTTCCTTACCATCCGCAGTCCAATGGGATAGTTGAAAGAATGAACAGAATTCTTAAGGAGCGCCTTAAGAAGGCCTGCTTGGAAAAAGGTGTAAATTGGGTAAAACATTTGCCTGGAATCTTGCTGAGTCAGAGCAACTCCACACAGTAAAACAGGAATTTCACCTTTTGAGGTCATGACAGGTAGGAAAATGCCTGTACAATTGTCACTTGATCCTACTGTTAGTACAAGCAGACCATTATTAGAAATTGCACAGCATCAACAATGGTTAAAAGATATTTCTGAATTGTGTTAGAGTTTGTCAGAAATGCAAACATTCAAATTATTGTCAAAGGATCCTGTTATGCCAGAAGAAAGCCTTCCCTCTGGGACACGGGTATTGATCAAGACGTTCCAGATGGACGGTCTGTGGGATAGTAATTGGCAAGGACCTTTCGAAGTAACTGCTCAGTTAGGACCTCTAGTGTGCAAAGTTAAAGGAAAGAAAAAGAGGAAAATAATTCTTGTTCATAGAGATCAGTTGAAAGTCATTAAGTGACTTCATGTTTTGTGTTTTTTGTAGACTCACAGCAAATGCCAATTCTAAAGCAGTTGAGAAAGCATTTATCAAAACAACCTTTCCAATTAGTAGCACTTAAGTAGAAAGGTTATATCATTCATAATGAAGATTCTGTTTGTTATTGTACTGACTGTACTCATTGGAGCCCTTGGGGTAGGGTGTCAAACAGGAGAAATGCAAGTTTGAAAAATAAACAATGACAATAATACTATAAACCGAGGTTGGACTAAATGTCCACAAAAAGTAAATTGTTTTTGCAGGCAAAGACAGCAGGACAATTTTACTTGTCCATATAATGCTAGTTGTACTTTCAGGCACATAAAAATTCCCAAGAATGTTACCTTTTGGTCCACAGTTTGGGGTCATTATTACATTTGTCCAAATAGTCCTACAGTAACCCTTGAATTTGTTTCCAAAGTTTCTATTAAATGTTGTCAAGTTCCTCTGTTTTATTTGGGAAAGCAATAATTCAAAGGAATATCCGCCATCACTACAACAGCTAGTCTTCACCTATGTGAAGAAGTGTGGTAATCATACTATACAGGGAATTAGTATGCCTCCAAATAATACGGAGATACAACTACATTTTACTACTGCAGTTTCTGTAATATATGCTAATGTCACAGTCATTACAGGCCGTATACATTGGGCATATGTTCTATCAATATTAACAGGCAAACCTACCTCTGTTCATACAAAACATTTGGTTAAAATCCCTTTTACCTGTACAATGGTAGGCATACAATACCAAAAAGTTGTAGTGCATTTTAATATCACGTTCCAGATAAAGGCAGGTGCCGATATAAGAGGGCATGGTATGATACTCTGTTAGGTGGCTTAGGCACGGGAATGGGTGCTACTAATGCAGCTGACATTGAAATTCTAACTAAGCAATTAAAAAAAGTGGGGGAAGATATCTCTCAGATTGTGTATTTACAAGCATTTTGGAATCCAAATATATGGAGGACACACCTGCACAATATAAATTATCAGCAGCAATTTTTAGACAATTATAATGCTATGCAGCCGCAGCAGTTAAAATTTGACAGTAACACGACAATTTTTGCAAATTGGACGAAGAGTACTATGCAATCTTTGTATGTGGAAATTCAGAAAAACAGAGTACAAACTGAACTTATGTTATGGAATGAAAATGTTTAGTGACAATTGTTTGCCAAATGGATACCTAATACCAACTGGATTAGGTTATTCACTGAAGTAACATACTGTACTTCAAAATATTGCACAGGAAAGTTTATGCATTATAATGTTACTGATTCAACTATTATGTGTCAATTTACTGTGTTACTTATGATATTCCTCATACCAGAATGATATGAGTATTGGTTGCCACAATTTGAAGGTAATTATATAGATATGAAGGGGGAAACACATAAAACTGGGTATTGTACCCAGACTCAAAATGGGCTAATTTATGGACAACATTCATCTGTCTGTGAACCATGGTTGCTGCAGCATTCCGTTAATTTATGTAAATGGACTATTATGCCTTCTTCTTTTCAAATGTTTATAGAAGTGGCTCCTCAGTTTATTTGTCTGGTTACAGGTCAAGATATAGGTCATATCTTAAAGTTACCTTTTGTAGGATGTTTAGTACATCCTATGTTGGACTTGCTACACTTAAAGAAATCCCAATCCCTCAGAGACACATGCTCCAGGGATCTAAACCTTGTCATCACAATGAACAAAACATGCTGGAGGGATAGGTTCCTGACCCAGAGACTCTCCAGACTCTGGAATAGACTGCCCATACATGTCAAGCAGAGTGCCTCTTTGGTCCTCTTCAAAAGGAACCTTGATGATTGTATGGGAGATAGGAAATTCACCCCAGGGATCACGTCAGTTGCCCTGCTAGACAGGGGTCCAGGGAAGTAAATACTGTGGGAAGAAATAGCCAGGGAATTGTTATGGCTGGGCTTGTATAGGCCCTAGGGCCGATAGCCTAGTACCAATCTATGAACCTAATCTATGAACATGTTAATTTCCTTAAATGGAATAATAAAAGTTATGTGTTCACTGAAACTATGGAAGTAAATGTTTCCAAGAATTGGTATTATGACTTAATACAGTTTTCCAATATAACTGCGTCTTTGAATAATTAAAAAAAAATAATGAACAATATTACAATTCTCAGAGAACATCTGGAAAAAAGAAATAAAAGTATTCTGTATTATGAAGCATTAAGCATTATTGCAAAAAATGAACTACTTAGTTTGGCTGAAAAGACCAAAAAAGACACTGCTCACAACTGGTGGGATATATTTGCTGGTTGGGCAAATTCGGGGAAAAAAATTGTTAAATTAGTTAATACATCCTGTACTAGTAGTGTTAGGCATTATGGTCATACTAACCATCTGGAATTGCTACATAAGTTGCCATTTGCGAAAAACATATAGAGTTCAGCAGCTCATGATGTTTAACCTAAATAAACTGGAAAAGGTTTCAATGTGTACAACCAAAGGAAAAGCTGAAAATGAACAGTCATTTTTCTGCCATTTAAATAAAGAGAGAGAACTGTGACAAAAAGGAGCAGGTTGAAATGAATTTCTATATATTTTTTCTTTAAATGTGAAATAATGTTTTGCATTTTAGCTAATTGTTGAGTGCACTCAGTTTGAACTCAGTTACCTGACTTGGAAAAATATATAGCTTGGCATTCATTGTTAAACGGAACCAGAAGCAAAATATGTTAACTACGCAGCTTTGTGACATTTATTATCCACCAACAGGTCATGATGAACTCTTGTATGCAGCTGTGTCTCATCATATAGGATGTAAACTGAAGCAACTAGTTCACCAAACTTGTAAAAAAAGAAGAAAATCATATAGGATGTGCGAGACAAACCAAGCCCCAAGGAGTTGTTTTTCAGAAAGGAACATTTGATATATGGGACAAGGACTGATAACAAACCATCTTCAAAGAAAAGACATGTTACTCTGACAATTTACTTAACTGCTGATACAGGCAGAAAAGACACTATAAAGATTGAGACTTCTTCCTTTGTATCAGGTCATTTGATTCTTCTATGCTGTAGCTGAAGTTACATTTGGTGTTTAAAACTTTCATTGTTATGCTAGGTGTAATCCTTGTGTGCAGTAAACAAATGTCATAACAGCAGAACTGTCTCAGTGTTTTCATTGAGTAAAGATACAGACTACCAAAAAAGTGTAGTTTAACAGTGTTTTACACCTGGTCCGATGTTATATACATGGTGAGGGTCCATGTAATGCTCCCTGTCACTGTTTAAATGCTGTGAATTGTGTTAAATGTGTAATATTTCATTTTTATGTCTTATACTTATTTTTTCTTTCTGCATGTTTGTGCAGCATGAAGCATAGCAATGCCAAGCTGTGCTCACATATAGACAGCTGACACCTGCCTCACATCTAAAAATAGAAACCGGATATATATACATATATATATATATATATATATATATATATATATATATATATACACATTCTTATGGTTTTGGTTCTTTTAAATGAAAAGGTAGGTGCAGTGCCAATAGCAGCTGACATAAATTGTGATTAAATCCCAGTTATTCGTGATGACATTTCTAATTTGTGACATGTCCCTAGAGATAGGTAATGGGAAACTAAGGGTTCTGTTAATGTTACTTGGTTTTGATGTATTAGGTGTAAAACCATGTAGTAAAATTGGTAAATATTTAATAGTATAATTACAATGTGTGAACATGTATTGAGATCCTATGAAAATGTTAAGGCATACCACAATGCATCCCACATATATATATATATATATATATATATATATATATATATATATAGAGAGAGAGAGAGAGATTTTTTAGAATTGCCGTTTCCATGACACGGCACAGAACGCTGCAAAGCTGGGCAACACTTATACATATATAGCTGACACCTGGCAGACATCTAACAATAGAAACTGGATGTAATTAATTATTTGTAGGTCTGTTTAAAAGTATTTGCGTGGCATGGTGCTCAGCAATGCTAACATTTAGCCAACTAGTATATGTGAAGGTATACAAGTTTTCATAATATCCAAGTAGCTAAATGGGTAGGGTAACAGTTTTATGTGTAGTAGGCCCTTGGTTTGAGCCCATAGCACACAGAACATATCTGTAATTTACAGGAAAATTTAGCGTATAGAAGGTGAAACAAGGCAGTAGCATCAAAAACACAAGTAGTCGGTGCAGACAAAATAATATCCAGTTCTCTCCACCAATAAACCACTCGAAAAGCGATACGGCTCTCATAAAAAGGCAGCTTTATTGAGTAAGCGCTTTCACCTACACGGCTTCTTCAGACTCACATACAATTGTAACTAAAATGCAATTAATATACTATTGAAGGCGGGAAAAAACTCAATTAAACAATTACAATAGTTGAAAGAATACGTCACTCATTCATAACATTTTTAAAACAAGTTAAAAAGTTAAAAAACATGTAATGCTTAAAAAATACTTCCAAAATGGCCATAATTAATCATTACAAAATAAAGATAACAAAGTAGCAGATTTAATGCTAATCAAATACTGCTAAAACATGTATATCAAATGGAATCTGTGTGAATAAACCAGCTGAAAAGGGTAAAAATAAATGGAAACTTAATGCTAATTAATGAGCCTTCAATCTTCTCATTTTGAGGAATGGTCTAACGAAGATCTTAGCATTGAGACCTGGTGGAACATCAGATCTCAATTTCAATATCCACATATTTTCCCTACTTTCAGTATGTGTTTTAATATCACCACCTCTGATATTAACATTGACATGTTCAACTATTCTAAAGGTAAAAGTGTGGTGAACACCAAATTCAGATGTATGCTTGGCCAGTGCATTGCTAGTGTGCCCCATCCTAATGCTGTATAGATGCTCACGTATACGGTCTTTAAAGCATCTATTGGTCTTCCCTATATAGAACGACCCACATAGGGAGCAGGTAGCAAGATAAATAACATTTCTGGTCAAACAATTACCATTCACTCTGAAAAAATATTGGCGTGAACTGGAGGGATGAGTGAACAAGGTACAGGGGTTGATGAAAGGGCAAAAGTTACAACTACCACAATGGCGTGTACCACTTTGTTGGATGCAATATCGTGGGTTGATGGGGCATTTGTCACATATTAATCTTTTTAAGTTCTTCTTATTCCTATATCTGAACTGGGGGGCATCACCTAACATTTCTCTGATGTGAGGGTCAACCATCAAGACATTCCAATGGCTCCTCACTACTTCAGTTGTAGTCATATTCAGAATGTGATCAATACAACAAGTAATACAGTAGTGACTGTAAATGTCAGATATATGGATGTATTACCTTGTTGTGCTGCAACATGCATTGGTACTGGCATTACCAAACCCTCAACTTTTCACAGGTCTGTCAGGTATTGGCCAAGGCAGTGGTCCTGTTCCTGGTAAGCATGACACTGTTTTGTTAAGGAACATTTATATTCTATTAAAGTTAAGGGCCAGAATAATGCGCTATGTAAACATACTCTCATATGTAAATAGAGTAGAATGTTTTTATTTTCCAGTCTGGAACAGGTACCTATGGATCTTAGAGGGGGTAATCACAGGAGTGTAGTTGAACAAAAAGAAGCACTTTAGCAGTTACAGTTAAGAGCAGATATGGCTCCTGGTTTAAATGAGGCAATGAATCTAAAATGCCTTTTAAAAAACAAAAGGCTATAGGTAAATAAATTAGGCAGTGAAACATGTATTTCTGTATATCTGTTAAGATGGATCTAGACCTTGTCATCACAATAAACAAAACATGCTGGAGGGATAGGTTCCTGACCCAGAGACTCTCAGCACTCTGGAATAGATTTCCCATACATGTCAAGCAGAGTGCTTCTTTGGCCCGCTTCAAAATAAACCTTGACGATTTGATGGGAGAAAGGAAATTCACCCCAGGGATCATGTCAGTCACCCTGCTAGACAGGGGTCCAAGGAAGTAAATAGTGTGGGAAGAAATAGCCAGGGAATTGTTATGGCTAGGCTTGTATAGGCCCTAGGGCTGATAGCCTAGTACCAATCTATGAACCTATGAACCTAGAGAGCACTGTGTCACACATAAAGCTAGGGAGCAGTGTGTTACATATAAAGCTATATAACACTTCATCACAAATAAAGCTAGGGAGCATTGTGTCACACATAATGCTAGGGAGCAGAATATCACATAAAGTTAAGGAGTAGAATGTCTCACATAAAGCTCAGGAGTTCTGTGTCACACATAAAGCTAGGGAGCAATGTGCCACATATAAAGCTAAGTAACAATCTGTCACAGATAAAGTTACGGAGCATTGTGTCTCACATAAAGCTAGGGAGCACTGTGTCGCACATAAAGCTAGGGAGCACTGTGTCACACATAAAGTTACGGAGCACTGTTTTACACATAAAGCTAGGGATCATTGTGTCATACATAAAGTTAAGGAGCATTGTGTCGCACATAAAGTTAGGGAGCACTGTGTTCACATAACGTTAGGCAGCACTGTGCCACACAAAGTAAGGGAGCACTGTGTCACACATAAGGTAGAGAGCACTGTGTTACACATAAAGCTAGGGAGAATTGTGTCACACATTAAGTTAGGGAGCACTGTGTAACACATAAAGGATGAGAGCAGTGTGTTACACATAAAGCTAGGGAGCACTGTGTCACACATAAAGTTAGGGAGCACTGTATCATATATAAAGTTAGGGAGCACTGTGTCACACAAAGTTAGGGAGAACTGTATAACACATAAAGGAAGAGAGCACTGTGATACTCATAAAGCTAAGGAGCACTGTGTGACACATAAAGTTAGGGAGCATTGTGTCACACATAAAGTTAGGGAACATTCTGTCACACATAAAGTTAGGGAGCACTGTGTCACACAGAAAGGATGAGAGTACTGTGTTATTCATAAAGCTATTGAGCACTGTGTCACACATAAAGGATGACAGCGCTGTATTACACATACAGCTAGGGAGCAGTGTGTCACATATAAAGGTAGGGAGCATTGTGTCTCACATAAAGCTAGGGAGCAGTGTGTCACACATAAAGTTAGCGAGCACTGTGTCAGACATAAAGCTAGGGTGAACTGTGTCACACATAAAGTTAGGGAGCATTGTATCACACATAAAGGTAGAGAGCACTGTGTCACACATAAAGCTAGGGAGCAGTGTGTTACATTTAGCTACATAACAATCCATCACACATAAAGTTAGGGAGCACTGTGTCATACATAAAGTTAGAGAGCATTGTGTCACACATAAAGCTAGGGAGCACTGTGTTACATATAATGTTAGGGAGCATTGTGTCCCACATAAAGCTAGGGAGCATTGTGTCTCACATAAAGGTAGAGAGCACTGTGTTACACATAAAGCTAGGGAGCATTCTAGCGCACATAAAGCTACATAACAATCCATCACACATAAAGTTAGGGAGCACTGTGTCATACATAAAGTTAGGGGGCAATGTGTCTCACATACAGTTATGGAGCACTGTGTCACAGATAAAGTTAGGGAGCACTGTGTTACACGTAAAGCTAGGGAGCACTGTCTCATACATAAAGTTGGAGAGCATTGTGTCACACAAAGCTAGGAAGCTCTGTGTTACACATAAAGTTAGGGAGCACTGTGTTACACATAAGGTAGATGGCACTGTGTTACACATAAAGATAGGGAGCACTGTGTTACAAATAAAGTTAGGGAGCATTATGTCACACATAAAGGTAGAGAGCATTGTGTTACACATAAAGTTAGGGAGCATTGTGTCTCACATAAACTTAGGGAGCACTGTGTCGCACATAAAGTTAGGGACCACTGTGTTACACATAAAGCTAGGGAGCACTGTGGCACATATTAAGTTAGGGAGCACTGTGTCACACATAAAGGTAGGGAGCACTGCATCACATATAAAGTTAGGGAGCATTGTGTCACACATAAAGTTAGGGAGCAATGTGTCTCACATAAAGCTAGGGACCACTGTGTTACACATAAAGCTAGGGAGCAGTGTGTTACACATAACGTTAGGGAGCACTGTGTCACACAATGTTAGGGAGCACTGTGTCATACATAAGGTAGAGAGCACTGTGTTACACATAAAGCTAGGGAGCACTGTGTCACACAAATTTAAGGAACATTGTGTCTCACATAAAGGTAAAGAGCACTGTGTTACACATAAAGTTAGGGAGCATTGTGTCACACATAAAGCTACGTAACAATCCATCACACATAAAGCTAGGGAGCATTGTGTCATACATAAAGTTAAAGAGCAAAGTGTGCCACATAAAGTTAGGGAGCACTGTGTCACACATATAATTGGGGAGCACTGTGTTACACATAAATCTATGGAGGACTGTGTCACATATAAAGTTAGGGCATTGTGTCTCACATAAAGCTAGGGAGCACTGTGTCACACATAAAGCTAGGGAGCAATGTATTACACATAAAGCTACATAACAATCCATCACACATAAAGCTAGGGAGCACTGTCTCATGCATACAGTTAGGGAGCATTGTGTCACACATAAAGTTAGGGAGCACTCTGTTACACATAAAGCTAGAGAGCACTGTGTTACACATAAAGCTAGGGAGCACTGTGTTACACATAAAGCTAGGGAGCATTGTGTCACACATAAAGTTAGGGAGCATTGTGTCTCACATAAATTTAGGGAGCATTGTGTCACACATAAAGCTAGGGAGCACTGCGTTACACATAAAGCTAGGGATCACTGTGTCACATATAAAGTTAGGGAGCACTGTGTCGCACATAAAGTTAGGGAGCACTGTGTCACATATAAAGTTAGGGAGCATTCTGTCACACATAAAGTTAGGGAGCAATGTGTCTCACATAAAGCTAGGGAGCACTGTGTTACACAAAGCTAGGGAGCAGTGTGTCACACAATGTTAGGGAGCACTGTGTCACACATAAAGCTAGGGAGCACTGTATCACACATAAAGCTAGGGAGCACTGTGTCTCACATAAAGTTAGGGAGCAGTGTGTTACGCATAAAGCTAGGGAGCACTGCATCACACAAAGTTAGGGAGCACTGTGTCACACATAAAGCTAGGGAGCAGTGTGTTACACATAAAGCCAGGGAGCACTGTCTCACACATAAAGCTAGGGAACACTGTGTCACAATAAAGTTGGGAGTATTGTGTCACACATAAAGCTAGGGAGCTCTGTGTTACACATAAAGCTAGGGAGCACTGGGTCACACATAAAGTTAGGGAGCATTGTGTCATACATAAAGCTAGGGAGCACTGTGTCACACATAAAGCTAGGGAGCACTGCGTCTCACATAAATTTAGGGAGCAGTGTGTTATGCATAAAGCTAAGGAGCACTGCGTCACACAAAGTTAGGGAGCACTGTGTCACACATAAAGTTAGGGAGCATTGTGTTGCACATAAAGCTAGGGAGCACTGTGTCTGTCAAACATAAAGCTAGGGAGCAGTGTGTAACACATAAAGCTAGGGAGTACTGTGTCACACATAAAGATAGGGAGCATTGTGTCACACATAAAGGTAGTGAGTACTGGGCTACGCATAAAGTTAGGGAGCATTGTGTCACACATAAAGCTAGGGAGCACTGTGTCTCACATAAAGGTAGGGAGCAGTGTGTTACACATAAAGCTAGGGAGCACTGTGTCACACAAAGCTAGGGAGCACTGTGTCACACATAAAGCTAGGGAGCAGTGTGTTACACATAAAGCTAGGGAGCACTGTGTCACACATAAAGCTAGGGAGCACTGTGTCTCAATAAAGTTGGGAGTATTGTGTCACACATAAAGCTAGGGAGCTCTGTGTTACACATAAAGCTAGGGAGCACTGGGTCACACATAAAGTTAGGGAGCATTGTGTCATGCATAAAGCTAGGGAGCACTGTGTCACACATAAAGCTAGGGAGCACTGTGTCTCACATAAATTTAGGGAGCAGTGTGTTACGCATAAAGCTAAGGAGCACTGTGTCACACAAAGTTAGGGAGCACTGTGTCACACATAAAGTTAGGGAGCATTGTGTTGCACATAAAGCTAGGGAGCACTGTGTCTGTCAAACATAAAGCTAGGGAGCAGTGTGTAACACATAAAGCTAGGGAGTACTGTGTCACACATAAAGGTAGCGAGTACTGGGCTACGCATAAAGTTAGGGAGCACTGCGTCACACATAAAGCTAGGGAGCATTGTGTCGCACATAAAGGTAGAGAGCACTGTGTTACATATAAAGGTAGAGAGCACTGTGTTACACATAAAGCTATGTAACAATCCATCACACATAAAGCTAGGGAGCACTGTGTTACACATAAAGATAGGGAGCATTGTGTCGCACATAAATGTAGACAGCATTGCGTTACATAAAAAGTAGGGAGCACTGTGTCACACATAAAATTGGAGAGCACTGTGTCACACATCAGGTAGAGAGCACTGTGTTACACATAGAGCTAAGGAGCACTGTGTCACAAATAAAGTTAGGGAGCACTGTGTCAGATATAAAATTAGGGAGCATTTTGTCTCACATAAAGGTAGAGAGCAGTGTGTTACACATAAAGCTAGGGAGCACTGTGTCACACATAAAGATAGGGAGCATTGTGTCACACATAAATGTAGACAGCACTGTGTTACATAAAAAGTAGGGAGCACTATGTCACACATAAAGTTAGAGAGCACTGTGTCACACATCAGGTAGAGAGCACTGTGTTACACATAGAGCTAAGGAGCACTGTGTCACAAATAAAGTTAGGGAGCACTGTGTCAGATATAAAATTAGGGAGCATTTTGTCTCGCACAAAGGTAGAGAGCAGTGTGTTACACATAAAGCTAGGGAGCACTGTGTCACATATAAAGTTAGGGAGCATTTGTCTCACATAAAGGTAGAGAGCACTGTGTTACACATAAAGCTAGGGAGCACTGTGTCACATATAAAGTTAGGGAGCATTTTGTCCCACATAAATGTAGGTAGAGAGCACTGTGTTACACATAAAGTTAGGGAGCATTGTGTCACACATAAAGCTAGGGAGCACTGCATCACACTGAAGGATAGGGAGCATTGTGTCACACATAAAGCTAGGGAGCACTGTGTCACACAAAGCTAGGAAGCACTATGTCACACATAAAGTTAGGGAGCATTGTGTCACACACAAAGGTAGAGAGCACTATGTCACACATAAAGCTAGGGAGCAGTGTGTTACATATAAAGCTACATAACAATCCATCACACATAAAGTTAGGGAGCACTGTGTCATACATAAAGTTAGGGAGCAATGTGTCTCACATAAAGTTAGTGAGCACTGTGTCACACATAAAGTTAGGGAGCACTGTGTTACACATAAAGCTAGGGAGCACTGTCTCATACATAAAGTTAGGGAGCATTGTGTCACACATAAAGCTAGGGAGCACTGTGTTACAAATAAAGATAGGGAGCACTGTGTCACACATAAAGTTAGAGAGCACTGTGTCACACATAAGGTAGAGAGCACTGTGTTACACATAAAGCTAGGGAGAATTGTGTCACACATAAAGTTAGGGAGCACTGTGTCACACATAAAGGATGAGAGCACTGTGTTACACATAAAGCTAGGGAGCACTGTGTCACACATAAAGTTAGGGAGCACTGTATCACATATAAAGTTAGGGAGCACTGTGTCACACAAAGTTAAGGAGAACTGTATAACACATAAAGGAAGAGAGCACTATGATACTCATAAAGCTAAGGAGCACTGTGTGACACATAAAGTTAGGGAGCATTGTGTCACACATAAAGTTAGGGAACATTCTGTCACACATAAAGTTAGGGAGCACTGTGTCACACAGAAAGGATGAGAGTACTGTGTTATTCATACAGCTATTGAGCACTGTGTCACACATAAAGGATGACAGTGCTGTATTACACATACAGCTAGGGAGCAGTGTGTCACATATAAAGGTAGGGAGCATTGTGTCTCACATAAAGCTAGGGAGCAGTGTGTCACACATAAAGTTAGCGAGCACTGTGTCAGACATAAAGCGAGGGTGAACTGTGTCACACATAAAGTTAGGGAGCATTGTGTCACACATAAAGGTAGAGAGCACTGTGTCACACATAAAGCTAGGGAGCAGTGTGTTACATTTAGCTACATAACAATCCATCACACATAAAGTTAGGGAGCACTGTGTCATACATAAAGTTAGAGAGCACTGTGTCACACATAAAGCTAGAGAGCACTGTGTTAACTATAATGTTAGGGAGCATTGTGTCCCACATAAAGCTAGGGAGCATTGTGTCTCACATAAAGGTAGAGAGCACTGTGTTACACATAAAGCTAGGGAGCATTCTAGCGCACATAAAGCTACGTAACAATCCATCACACATAAAGTTAGGGAGCACTGTGTCATACATAAAGTTAGGGGGCAATGTGTCTCACATACAGTTATGGAGCACTGTGTCACAGATAAAGTTAGGGAGCACTGTGTTACACGTAAAGCTAGGGAGCACTGTCTCATACATAAAGTTGGAGAGCATTGTGTCACACAAAGCTAGGAAGCTCTGTGTTACACATAAAGTTAGGGAGCACTGTGTTACACATAAGGTAGAGGGCACTGTGTTACACATAAAGATAGGGAGCACTGTGTTACAAATAAAGTTAGGGAGCATTATGTCACACATAAAGGTAGAGAGCATTGTGTTACACATAAAGTTAGGGAGCATTGTGTCTCACATAAACTTAGGGAGCACTGTGTCGCACATAAAGCTAGGGAACACTGTGTTACACATAAAGCTAGGGAGCACTGTGGCACATATTAAGTTAGGGAGCACTGTGTCACACATAAAGGTAGGGAGCACTGTGTCTCACATAAAGCTAGGGACCACTGTGTTACACATAAAGCTAGGGAGCAGTGTGTTACACATAACGTTAGGGAGCACTGTGTCACACAATGTTAGGGAGCACTGTATCATACATAAGGTAGAGAGCACTGTGTTACACATAAAGCTAGGGAGCACTGTGTCACACAAAGTTAGGGAACATTGTGTCTCACATAAAGGTAAAGAGCACTGTGTTACACATAAAGTTAGGGAGCATTGTGTCACACATAAAGCTACGTAACAATCCATCACACATAAAGCTAGGGAGCATTGTGTCATACATAAAGTTAAAGAGCAAAGTGTGCCACATAAAGTTAGGGAGCACTGTGTCACACATATAATTGGGAAGCACTGTGTTACACATAAATCTATGGAGGACTGTGTCACATATAAAGTTAGGGCATTGTGTCTCACATAAAGCTAGGGAGCACTGTGTCACACATAAAGCTAGGGAGCAATGTATTACACATAAAGCTACATAACAATCCATCACACATAAAGCTAGGGAGCACTGTCTCATGCATACAGTTAGGGAGCATTGTGTCACACATAAAGTTAGGGAGCACTCTGTTACACATAAAGTAGAGAGCACTGTGTTACACATAAAGATAGGGAGCACTGTGTTACACATAAAGTTAGGGAGCACTGTGTCACACATAAAGTAAGGGAGCATTGTGTCTCACATAAACTTAGGGAGCATTGTGTCACACATAAAGGTAGGGAGCACTGCGTTACACATAAAGCTAGGGATCACTGTGTCACATATAAAGTTAGGGAGCACTGTGTCGCACATAAAGTTAGGGAGCACTGTGTCACATATAAAGTTAGGGAGCATTCTGTCACACATAAAGTTAGGAAGCAATGTGTCTCACATAAAGCTAGGGAGCACTGTGTTACACAAAGCTAGGGAGCAGTGTGTCACACAATGTTAGGGAGCACTGTGTCACACATAAAGCTAGGGAGCACTGTATCACACATAAAGCTAGGGAGCACTGTGTCTCACATAAAGTTAGGGAGCAGTGTGTTACGCATAATGCTAGGGAGCACTGCATCACACAAAGTTAGGGAGCACTGTGTCACACATAAAGCTAGGGAACACTGTGTCACAATAAAGTTGGGGAGTACTGTGTCACACATAAAGCTAGGGAGCACTGTGTTACACATAAAGCTAGGGAGCACTGTGTCACACATAAAGTTAGGGAGCATTGTGTCATACATAAAGCTAGGGAGCACTGTGTCACACATAAAGCTAGGGAGCACTGTGTCTCACATAAATTTAGGGAGCAGTGTGTTACGCATAAAGCTAAGGAGCACTGCGTCACACAAAGTTAGGGAGCACTGTGTCACACATAAAGTTAGGGAGCATTGTGTTGCACATAAAGCTAGGGAGCACTGTGTCTGTCAAATATAAAGCTAGGGAGTAGTGTGTTACACATAAAGCTAGGGAGTACTGTGTCACACATAAAGATAGGGAGCATTGTGTCACACATAAAGGTAGTGAGTACTGGGCTACGCATAAAGTTAGGGAGCACTGTGTCACACATAAAGCTAGGGAGCATTGTGTCACACATAAAGGTAGAGAGCACTGTGTTACACATAAAGGTAGAGAGCACTGTGTTACACATAAAGCTACGTAACAATCCATCACACATAAAGCTAGGGAGCACTGTGTTACACATAGAGTTAGGGAGCATTGTGTCTCACATAAACTTAGGGAGCATTGTGTCACACATAAAGCTAGGGAGCACTGTGTTACACATAAAGCTAGGGAGCACTGTGTCACATATAAAGTTAGGGAGCACTGTGTTGCACATAAAGTAAGGGAGCACTGTGTCACATATAAAGTTAGGGAGCATTCTGTCACACAGAAAGTTAGGGAGCAATGTGTCTCACATAAAGCTAGGGAGCACTGTGTCACACAAAGCTAGGGAGCAGTGTGTCACACAATGTTAGGGAGCACTGTGTCACACATAAAGCTAGGGAGCACTGTGTCACACATAAAGCTAGGGAGCACTGTGTCTCACATAAAGTTAGGGAGCAGTGTGTTACGCATAAAGCTAGGGAGCACTGCATCACACAAAGTTAGGGAGCACTGTGTCACACATAAAGCTAGGGAGCAGTGTGTTACACATAAAGCTAGGGAGCACTGTCTCACACATAAAGCTAGGGAACACTGTCACAATAAAGTTGGGAGTATTGTGTCACACATAAAGCTAGGGAGCTCTGTGTTACACATAAAGCTAGGGAGCACTGGGTCACACATAAAGTTAGGGAGCATTGTGTCATACATAAAGCTAGGGAGCACTGTGTCTCACATAAATTTAGGGAGCAGTGTGTTACGCATAAAGCTAAGGAGCACTGCGTCACACAAAGTTAGGGAGCACTGTGTCACACATAAAGTTAGGGAGCATTGTGTTGCACATAAAGCTAGGGAGCACTGTGTCTGTCAAACATAAAGCTAGGGAGCAGTGTGTAACACATAAAGCTAGGGAGTACTGTGTCACACATAAAGATAGGGAGCATTGTGTCACACATAAAGGTAGTGAGTACTGGGCTACGCATAAAGTTAGGGAGCACTGCGTCACACATAAAGCTAGGGAGCACTGTGTCTCACATAAAGTTAGGGAGCAGTGTGTTACGCATAAAGCTAGGGAGCACTGCATCACACAAAGTTAGGGAGCACTGTGTCACACATAAAGCTAGGGAGCAGTGTGTTACACATAAAGCTAGGGAGCACTGTCTCACACATAAAGCTAGGGAACACTGTGTCACAATAAAGTTGGGAGTATTGTGTCACACATAAAGCTAGGGAGCTCTGTGTTACACATAAAGCTAGGGAGCACTGTCTCTTGTTTTTCCTGCTTTACTAGTTTAGTCCAGTTTCAGAGTTGCTGATTCCTGGGCTTTGGTTGTAGTTCCTGTGTACTGTTTCCTTGCCTTATTTGGGGGAAGGGAAGCTACCTTGCTTTCCTGCTTTACTAGTTTAGTCCAGTTTCAGAGTTGCTGATTCCTGGGCTTTGGTTGTAGTTTCTGTGTACTGTTTCCTTGCCTTATTTGGGGGAAGGGAAGCTACCTTGCTTACCAGTGGGAGTGGGAAGCATTGAGCTGCCTTTTGTCCAGTTTTGTGAGGTTTCAGCCAGTAACTAGTAGTTTATTGGTCGTTTTGGGCCAGTTTCTAGCTTTTCCAGCCCCTGGTATAAAACTTTCAGCTTGTACCTACTCAGCACAGACTCCACGTGGGCCAGCAGAGTAATCCAGGCTGCAGAGAGCTGAATAAGCGACTTTTCTTAATACTAAGTATATTTTTTGTTGCTTTCCACATCTGAATACCTAGCAACTGTATTTCGCCTGCCTTTCTGTTACATTGAAGCTGTTTTTACTGCATTTAACTTAATATTGCACTTGGAATCCTTGTTTGTTACTATTTGACTGTATTTGTAGCAAATTCTTCTGTGTAAGCTGTAGTAGCTGATTCATAGCATTTATAAGTGTTTGCTGTACCTGTTTCTGCCTGTTTTGTGAAAAAAAGAAAAAAAAGAAAAAATATCTCTTGTTTTTCCTGCTTTACTAGTTTAGTCCAGTTTCAGAGTTGCTGATTCCTGGGCTTTGGTTGTAGTTCCTGTGTACTGTTTCCTTGTCTTATTTGGGGGAAGGGAAGCTACCTTGCTTTCCTGCTTTACTAGTTTAGTCCAGTTTCAGAGTTGCTGATTCCTGGGCTTTGGTTGTAGTTTCTGTGTACTGTTTCCTTGCCTTATTTGGAGGAAGGGAAGCTACCTTGCTTACCAGTGTGAGTGGGAAGCATTGAGCTGCCTTTTGTCCAGTTTTGTGAGGTTTCAGCCAGTAACTAGTAGTTTATTGGTCGTTTTGGGCCAGTTTCTAGCATTTTCCAGCCCCCTGGTATAAAACGCGCTAAACGCGCATTAGTGCGATTTAGAGCGATTTAGGCTGAGCTGCCACTGTTGCACACTAGGGCAGCGCCGGTTAAGCAGGTTTAAACTATTCGGGCTACCTAAAGTCCACTCTTCAAATTTTCCCTTAAAACTACCTTCCTCGAACTATACTACTGATCAAATCAGCGTATCCTATAACTAAAAGATCAACTCTACTTGACTCCAAGTAGACTATTCTCTATCTATTAAACCTAGCACTTGCTCCTACAGTACTTATTACCTTGATACGGCACTCTTGTCATAGATAGTACCCCAAAGAGGCGACGCCCCATTGCTCGGTGACCCACCTCCCCCGGAATCTTTTTAAAGTTTTTCGTCTACCCTTCTAGCATGTCGAGGGATCAGTTGCTAGTGTCCTCTCCTGCTCAGCTGGTGAACCTGGGAATATTGAGGCAATGTTTCAATTGTCTCATGTACACAGACAACCCTTTCCTCCTCCCACAAAACACAAATACATGCGAGATGCAACTATACGGCCAAACTGGAGGCTGAGCTCTCTCAACATAGGACTGGCAAGACCAGTCAGGAGGAGAAGGTTACCACACACACTATAGACCCAGTCTCACATAGTACCATTACAACCTCAAATCATACACATAAACACACAAAGACATACTCGAGGCTCTGATCAAAAATCTACCAAAACAGCAGAGGCCACCAAAGCAGACACCCAAACAACCACCACCTCAGAACACAACACCGCAACACATAGACCTCACAGTCAGAGTGTCAAACAGTCACAGCCCTTAAGGCCAAACACAATGCCAGATACACTAGTCATTGGTGACTCCATAGTCAGACACACTGATGTCCCGCTCACCAGACTGAGTAAGGAGAAGGTCACAGTAAGCTGCCTGTCGGGCGCTAGAATCCGCCACATAACGCAAGCACTCAGGTCTCTCAACAGCAGGTACAAATATGACTCAGTCATTGTCCACGCTGGTGTAAACGACCTGAGACGTACCTCCTTGGACTACATGAAAAGAGACATTGAGGAGCTCTCTGATTATGTAGCCCAGGCAGGTATGACCCTGACCTTGAGCAGTATCCTACCTTCACCAAGAATGATGCCACAATACAGAGATAAGATGATCAGCTTTAACAATTGGCTTAAACACTGGTGTCATTCAAAGGGGATCCAGTATCTGTCTGCCTGGGATGACATGCTGGACAAGCCACGCTGCCAAGGGACGGCTTGCACCTGTCACCCTGGGATTCGGATATTGGCAAAGGCTCTTGCCACCCCATAGTGCCTTTTTAGGCAAGGCTCAAATTCTAAACCTACCACCCTAGAACACAAAAAGGAAAAAACTAAGGGTAATGCTGCTCAATGCCAGAAGTCTAAATCTCAAAATGCACGCACTCAAGGCCCTTCTCAGTATGGAGAACATCGATGTCTGTGCTGTGACAGAAACCTGGTTCAAGGCTCCTGAGAGCACCCCAGCGCTATCAGGTTTTACCTCATATCATGCGTTCCGCCCCAAAATCCGGACAATACCAAGAAAGGAGGGGTATCCATATTCATCAAGGACACCCACACCTCAAGACTGGTGGCAACGCACGATGCATCGGAGACCATCCAGGTGCAATTAACCATAGGCAAGACTGCTCTGCAAATTGTAGCATGTTACAGGCCACCCTCACAAACTCAGGAAACTCACATGGCCTTCCTGAAAACACTAGAGGGGATAAATGTATCACCAAACACCATCATACTAGGTGACTTCAATTACCCTAATATAGACTGGGAACACTACTCAAGCCCAAACACCCTAGCCCAAAAGTTCCTGGAATTCATAAACTCAAATGCCATGGAACAACTAGTCACCATCCCCACAAGAGGAGATAACATACTTGATCTCATCATCACGAACATGGGAGCACAATGTTCAACACCGAAGTATACCCTCACTGGTGAGATCAGATCACAAACTAATCTCGCTGGAGGTCCTCATCCCACCCCACCTGAAATAAAAAGACCACAGTAAAGAACTTCTCAAAAGCCGACTTCACACTTCTAAAGACTAGTGTGGTCTCCTTTCAGGCCCCCGAGCGGCGGAAAACAATACTCAAGCCGCTGAATCACTTACAAACGCCTTCTACCAGCACCTGCAGGACTGCATGGATAAGGCAATCCCAAGCAAAACAAAGACTCTTTGTACCAAAGGCAAGCGTCCAGTCTGGTGGACCCCAGCCATAAACAAACTCTACAACAAAAGGAGGAAGCTACTACAAGATAGAGCAAAATCCTTAAAAGGTAAGACACCCTTGATCACTATAAGTAAAAACTAAGAGCTCTCATAAAATCATCCAAAGCAAATTTCGAGAGAAAAATAGCTAAAGACTCAAAAGACAATCATAAGGCCTTCTTTAGCTATGTTAGAAACCTAGGAGGAAACTCCCAGATATGCTCAGAACTAGTTCAAAATGATGTGAAGATTACTGATCCTACAGACATTGCCAACATACTGGCTGACAGGTTCAGTGCAAACTTCTCCCCTCCCCAAAAGGAGAGATATCTATACCAAATGAGTGCAGCCCCCCAAACATCTCCAGCGCCCAAGTGAGAACTGCTCTCTCCAAAGCAAAAAACACAGCATCCATGGGACCCGATGGTGTCCCCGGCTGTGTGCTCCACAAACTCAATGAGGAATTAAACCCACAGCTAGGACAGCTGTTTAATCAAAGTCTTACCTCTGGATACGTACCCAGGGAGTGGCGCACTGCAACTGTGGTCCCACTTCACAAAGGCGGTGCCTCCACAGACCCTGGAAATTACCGACCCATTAGCTTGACAAGCCTTATCTGCAAAGCCATGGAGAGGATCATAATGGACCTCATAAATAAAGACATAGGGAATTTGCAGACTTTGGATCCAACCCAGTTTGGCTTTGTCAAAGGCAGATCATGCCTTTTAAACTTGGTTGACTTTTTCGAAACAGTCACCAAAGCCATTGATGAGGGAAAGGCAGTCCATACAGCCTACCTCGATCTGGCTAAGGCCTTCGATACAATACCCCACTCGGGTATCATTGAAAACTCATCAGCTTAAATGTTAACCCATACATCACAAGATGGGTTGCAAACTGGCTGAGTGACAGAACCCACAGGGTCAGAGTTGCTGGCGCCATGTCAGACTCAAAGCCTGTCACAAGTGGTGTCCCACAGGGCTCAGTCCTGGGCCCACTCTTGTTTGGCATCTACTTTTCCGAAGTACAAGCAAACACAGGAGGGTTATGGCTGACAAAGTTTGCAGATGACTGCAAACTGGGCGTCATAGTAGAAAACACATCTGACACAGATATCCTTCAGAAGGGTCTCACAGAAACGGATAACTGGTGCCAGAGCCACGGCCTAAAGTTAAATGCCAAAAAATGCATAGTCATACCCTTCGGGAAAAACAAGGTTACCCCTAGCTACCAAATAGGTGGCAATCCACTGAGCACAGAAGAAGTTATCAGGGACCTGGGGACCCAGGTTGATAGTAGTCTGTCATTCGACACCCATGTAGCTAAAGTAGTTAGGAAGTCCTTCTACATTGCCCATCTTATCATGAAAGGATTCTCATCTAGATCAAGGGAGGTCATAGTCTCCCTTTACTCATCACTCATCAGACCAATGATTGAGTACAATGCCCCATTCGAAATGTATCTGACCCGACACTTGCAGCAGCTGGAGAGGCCACAGAAGTTCCTCACCAAAAGGATAAAGGGTCTCAAAAATCTGTCCTATGCTGCCCGACTGAAAGAACTCCAGCTCTATTCAGTCGCTTACCGCTTGCTCAGAGGTGACCTTTGCCTAACATACAAGGCCATGTCTAACCCAGATTTGATGAATATGCTTCACCTCAAAAATTCTAGATCCATCAGAGCCACAAGGGCGGGAGACTTAAACCTCGACACGGCTATTAATAGGACGTGCTGGAGAGATAGATTCATCACCCAAAGACTCCCTATGCTGTGGAACAAAATCCCGGTACATGTGAGGCAGAGCACCTCGCTGGCCTTGTTCAAGAGAAATCTTGACCAATGGATGGGAGATCGCAGATATACCCCAGGAATTACCTCAGTGTCACTGCTCGACAGAGGCACAGCAAAATAATGGGTATAGTTCCCCATACTAAAGGGGTGGCGTAAGCCACAAAACAATGGGCTAGGCTTATAAATGCCCTCGGGCAGATAGCCTAGTATGAACCTATGAACCTAACCTATGAACCTATGAGCATTGTGTCATACATAAAGCTAGGGAGCACTGTGTCACACATAAAGCTAGGGAGCACTGTGTCTCACATAAATTTAGGGAGCAGTGTGTTATGCATAAAGCTAAGGAGCACTGCGTCACACAAAGTTAGGGAGCACTGTGTCACACATAAAGTTAGGGAGCATTGTGTTGCACATAAAGCTAGGGAGCACTGTGTCTGTCAAACATAAAGCTAGGGAGCAGTGTGTAACACATAAAGCTAGGGAGTACTGTGTCACACATAAAGATAGGGAGCATTGTGTCACACATAAAGGTAGTGAGTACTGGGCTACGCATAAAGTTAGGGAGCACTGCGTCACACATAAAGCTAGGGAGCATTGTGTCGCACATAAAGGTAGAGAGCACTGTGTTACATATAAAGGTAGAGAGCACTGTGTTACACATAAAGCTATGTAACAATCCATCACACATAAAGCTAGGGAGCACTTTGTTACACATAAAGATAGGGAGCATTGTGTCGCACATAAATGTAGACAGCACTGTGTTACATAAAAAGTAGGGAGCACTGTGTCACACATAAAGTTGGAGAGCACTGTGTCACACATCAGGTAGAGAGCACTGTGTTACACATAGAGCTAAGGAGCACTGTGTCACAAATAAAGTTAGGGAGCACTGTGTCAGATATAAAATTAGGGAGCATTTTGTCTCACATAAAGGTAGAGAGCAGTGTGTTACACATAAAGCTAGGGAGCACTGTGTCACACATAAAGATAGGGAGCATTGTGTCACACATAAATGTAGACAGCACTGTGTTACATAAAAAGTAGGGAGCACTATGTCACACATAAAGTTAGGGAGCACTGTGTCACACATAAGGTAGAAAGCACTGTGTTACACATAAAGCTAAGGAGCACTGTGTCACATATAAAGCTAGGGAAAGGAAACCAGTATGTGATGAAGATACAAAGAAAATGATGCAAGTCAAATATGCATGCGCTATGAATCTCAAGAAGTAGTGTGGTTATTGGAGGAAGTGGCTGGACTGTAGAAAGAGGTGCATAGGGGAATAATTAAGTAGGTGTAGGGATCATGTCTATTAGTAATCTCACAATGGACAGCTGAATGGCTGAAAATCAAGTGGAGTTTATGTGTATGGCAGGATGGATGAAGTAAAAATGAGATAAAAAAAGTGGAAAGTTGGAGACTCGTGCAATATCAATGGAAGGAGATGCACTTAGCTCATAAAAATCCTGACAGGGTGAGGTGATCAGCAAGCAATAAGGTTTAACAGGGTAGGCATTACAAGGAAATAACAGACCAGCAAGGGGGTATTGGGAGGCCATACTCTGCAACTGGAGTGCCTCCTGATCTGTGGAAGGTCCATTATTTATCTGTAATGCCCACCTTCAAAGGCATTATTGTGCTTAGAAAACAGACTATTTGTGGTTATGTTTTTGGAGTTTTTTATTATCAAAATAAGCATCACATATAGGAATTTAATGGTAAATAGTTCTTCTGCCACAATTTTTTGTACAGGTTGTATCTCAATAGTCACAGAATTATGAAATTTTATATGCCTGTGTAGTGCCATTCCCCCCATTGCTTGTTTCACAGAGGGTAACAGACACAACACACACACACAAAATCACAACAGAGACACATACTTATACAAATGTACAACACACGTGAACAAACACACACAGACACCCACGTAAATGCACGCACATACGCACACACATACATACATACACACACACACACACACACACACACACACACACACACACACACACACACACAGAACAGAGATATATATATATATATATATCCACAAATATACACAGAGACACAAACACACCTGTACTCTCACTACAAGGACACAGCACACTTACAACAGAGACATGCACATACACACATATGCAGACACCAGAATTTGCATTTTAAAGTTTTTTTAGTTGTCTAATATAAGGATCGGTTGTGTTAAATATCAAATAGTGAAACAGTGACTATTTAGACGCTTCAGGCTCAAAGCAGTTTTTATACAAAACATATATTTAACAGATATGTAAGCTTCCTCATTGCTTAATGAGGAAAGAAGAAAAAAAAGTATGCCCCCCACTGCAAGCTGCATTCAAATGTCTCTCCATGAAAAATTATCAAGTTAAAGATAAGGGTGCCAGAATTATTGTTTTCACCTGTTGGTGCACTGATTTCATGTCATGAGTAGTTGGTGTCATTTTTCACCAGGCTGTCCCTATATATTAATTCACCCCTTTGGAACTCCCAAGTGACCAATGAAGCTTTATTATTTTATTTTATTTATTATTATTTATTTTATATTATTCTAAAAGCCCATTTGCTAAGCCAATAATAATTAGGAATAGGACTGTAGGAAGAGCGCAACGCAAATGCAGAGAGGTAACGGAAGGGGTCAAAAACACACGGAAGGCGAGAGAGAGAGAAAAGGGGGACTGTGGTATGACATGATAAAGAGATGAAGATGCCATTGTAAACAGGAAGAACTGTTGGGAGTAGCAATGAAAACATCTGATACATAGGATGTGTAAATGGCATTTTGTGTGGCGTTTGCATGGCATGCATTTGCTATTTTATTTCGGTAACAGGATACAGTAAAAAAAACAAACAAATAAATAAATAATTAGATTGCTCTAGGTCACACAGTACAATTTATTTATCTATTTATTGGCATTTGTTTATCGGGAAAGTCCAAATGGGTAATAAATACCCATTTTGAATGACGGCTCAGAAAGAAAAGCTCCAGAGAGTCAGATAACATCAAATAAAACAGTAGTATGGATGTAATAAAAAAATGCAGATATACATACAATTTGACAGTGGAATCCATAGGATGCAATAAAGCATGAGGAGACACCAGCGATATAAAAATAAAGAAATAAAAAAATGACGATTAAATATGACAGTCTGTACAAACAAAAATATTAGAAGTATGGTTTACTATGCTAGGAAATAAAAATAATAAAGGTACAACCCCGCCATAAGAGTGGAGAGGGGGTAGGTGTTGAAAGATATAAATAGTATGAGGAGACGTTAGGTTAGCAACAATGTAACGTATTTGTTACTATAGATACATACAGATGAGATGCACAAGCATAGCCAGGAGTTAGTGAGAGGTTAGTAACAATGTAACATATTTGTTAATATAGATCATACAGGTGAGGTGCACAAGCATAGCCATGAGTTAGGGAGAGGTTAGTAACAATGTAATGTATTTGTTAATATAGATCGTACAGGTGAGGTGCACAAGCATAGCCAGGAGTTAGTGAGAGGTTAGTAACAATGTAATACATTTGTTAATATAGATCATACAGGTGAGGTGCACAAGCATAGCCATGAGTTAGGGAGAGGTTAGTAACAATGTAATGTATTTGTTAATATAGATCATACAGGTGAGGTGCACAAGCGTAGCCAGGAGTTAGTGAGAGGTTAGTAACAATGTAATGTATTTGTTAATATAGATCGTACAGGTGAGGTGCACAAGCATAGCCATGAGTTAGGGAGAGGTTAGTAACAATGTAATGTATTTGTTAATATAGATCATACAGGTGAGGTGCACAAGCATAGCCATGAGTTAGGGAGAGGTTAGTAACAATGTAATGTATTTGTTAATATAGATCATAAAGGTGAGGTGCACAAGCATAGCCAGGAGGTAGTGAGAGGTTAGTAACAATGTAATATCTTTGTTAATATAAATCATACAGGTGAGGTGCACCAGCATAGCCATGAGTTAGGGAGAGGTTAGTAACAATGCAATATCTTTGTTAATATAAATCATACAGGTGAGGTGCACAAGCATAGCCATGAGTTAGGGAGAGGTTAGTAACAATGTAATGTATTTGTTAATATAGATCATACAGGTGAGGTGCACAAGCATAGCCATGAGTTAGGGAGAGGTTAGTAACAATGTAATGTATTTGTTAATATAGATCATACAGGTGAGGTGCACCAGCATAGCCATGAATTAGGGAGAGGTTAGTAACAATGTAATGTATTTGTTAATATAGATCATACAGGTGAGGTGCACAAGCATAGCCATGAGTTAGGAGAGGTTAGTAACAATGTAATGTATTTGTTAATATAGATCATACAGGTGAGGTGCACAAGCATAGCCATGAGTTAGGGAGAGGTTAGTAACAATGTAATGTATTTGTTAATATAGATCGTACAGGTGAGGTGCACAAGCATAGCCAGGAGTTAGGGAGAGGTTAGTAACAATGTAATGTATTTGTTAATATAGATCATACAGGTGAGGTGCACAAGCATAGCCAGGAGTTAGTGAGAGGTTAGTAACAATGTAATGTATTTGTTAATATAGATCATACAGGTGAGGTGCACCAGCATAGCCATGAGTTAGGGAGAGGTTAGTAACAATGTAATGTATTTGTTAATATAGATCGTACAGGTGAGGTGCACAAGCATAGCCAGGAGTTAGTGAGAGGTTAGTAACAATGTAATGTATTTGTTAATATAGATCATACAGGTGAGGTGTACAAGCATAGCCATGAGTCAGGGAGAGGTTAGTAACAATGTAATATCTTTGTTAATATAAATCATACAGGTGAGGTGCACAAGCATAGCCAGGAGTTAGTGAGAGGTTAGTAACAATGTAATATCTTTGTTAATATAAATCATACAGGTGAGGTGCACCAGCATAGCCATGAGTTAGGGAGAGGTTAGTAACAATGTAATGTATTTGTTAATATAGATCATACAGGTGAGGTGCACAAGCATAGCCATGAGTTAGGGAGAGGTTAGTAACAATGTAATGTATTTGTTAATATAGATTATACAGGTGAGGTGTACAAGCATAGCCATGAGTTAGGGAGAGGTTAGTAACAATGTAATGTATTTGTTAATATAGATCATACAGGTGAGGTGCACAAGCAAAGCCATGAGTTAGGGAGAGGTTAGTAACAATGTAATGTATTTGTTAATATAGATCATACAGGTGAGGTGCACCAGCATAGCCATGTATTAGTGAGTGGTTAGTAACAATGTAATGTATTTGTTAATATAGATCATACAGGTGAGGTGCACAAGCATAGCCATGAGTTAGGGAGAGGTTAGTAACAATGTAATGTATTTGTTAATATTGATCATACAGGTGAGGTGCACAAGCATAGCCAGGAGTTAGTGAGAGGTTAGTAACATTGTAATGTATTTGTTAATATAGATCGTACAGGTGAGGTGCACAAGCATAGCCAGGAGTTAGTGAGAGGTTAGTAACAATGTAATATCTTTGTTAATATAAATCATACAGGTGAGGTGCACAAGCATAGCCATGAGTTAGGGAGAGGTTAGTAACAATGTAATGTATTTGTTAATATAGATCATACAGGTGAGGTGCACCAGCATAGCCATGAATTAGGGAGAGGTTAGTAACAATGTAATGTATTTGTTAATATAGATCATACAGGTGAGGTGCACCAGCATAGCCATGAATTAGGGAGAGGTTAGTAACAATGTAATGTATTTGTTAATATAGATCATACAGGTGAGGTGCACAAGCATAGCTATGAGTTAGGGAGAGGTTAGTAACAATGTAATGTATTTGTTAATATAGATCATACAGGTGAGGTGCACAAGCATAGCCATGAGTTAGGGAGAGGTTAGTAACAATGTAATGTATTTGTTAATATAGATCATACAGGTGAGGTGCACAAGCATAGCCATGAGTTAGGGAGAGGTTAGTAACAATGTAATGTATTTGTTAATATAGATCATACAGGTGAGGTGCACAAGCATAGCTAGGAGTTAGTGAGAGGTTAGTAACAATATAATGTATTTGTTAATATAGATCATACAGGTGAGGTGCACAAGCATAGCCAGGAGTTAGTGAGAGGTTAGTAACATTGTAATGTATTTGTTAATATAGATCGTACAGGTGAGGTGCACAAGCATAGCCAGGAGTTAGTGAGAGGTTAGTAACAATGTAATATCTTTGTTAATATAAATCATACAGGTGAGGTGCACAAGCATAGCCATGAGTTAGGGAGAGGTTAGTAACAATGTAATGTATTTGTTAATATAGATCATACAGGTGAGGTGCACAAGCATAGCCATGAGTTAGGGAGAGGTTAGTAACAATGTAATGTATTTGTTAATATAGATCATACAGGTGAGGTGCACCAGCATAGCCATGAATTAGGGAGAGGTTAGTAACAATGTAATGTATTTGTTAATATAGATCATACAGGTGAGGTGCACAAGCATAGCCATGAGTTAGGGAGAGGTTAGTAACAATGTAATGTATTTGTTAATATAGATCATACAGGTGAGGTGCACCAGCATAGCCATGAGTTAGGGAGAGGTTAGTACCAATGTAATGTATTTGTTAATATAGATCATACAGGTGAGGTGCACAAGCATAGCCATGAGTTAGGGAGAGGTTAGTAACAATGTAATGTATTTGTTAATATAGATCATACAGGTGAGGTGCACAAGCATAGCCATGAGTTAGGGAGAGGTTAGTAACAATGTAATGTATTTGTTAATATAGATCATACAGGTGAGGTGCACAAGCATAGCCAGGAGTTAGTGAGAGGTTAGTAACAATGTAACATATTTGTTAATATAGATCATACAGGTGAGGTGCACAAGCATAACCATGTGTTAGGGAGAGGTTAGTAACAATGTAATGTATTTGTTAATATAGATCATGCAGGTGATTTAGCCATGAGCTAGACAGAGAAATCCTTTGAGACTTACATACATGGAGGCTTGATATAGTTCTCGCTGAATTTGGGATAGAGTTCCATAGTTTGGATATGCGGTGTGAGTATAAACTTTGTCTCATAATTTTTTTGATTTATAGATTTCAAGCAGATTTTTGTCTTGAGAACACAGCGGGCGATTTGGGAGATATTGAAGTACTGAGGAGATAGAAGGGGAGGTAGAGGGGCATGTAGTACTTTATGGGTTAAAAGATGTTGCGTACGGGCTAGTTGATCTGGGAGTTCTAAGTAGGTGACAGCACGAATGCAAAGCAATGATGAGCTTTATGCGTCAGGTTAGCTGCAGATTTATCTATCTTATTATAGTATTATTCCAGTTGTGATATGAGAGATATGGATGTTAGTCAAAATAGCTGATCCATATTGAAGAGAGGATAAAAGATAAGAGTTAGCTAGGGCGATTCTACTAGAAGGAGAAAGGAATGTATTTGTTCTATATAGCAGACCTAGATTTTGATGGGCTTTTTGTACAGTTTTGTATGTGAAGATCAGACTTTAAGTTGTGCTCTGTGGTGACTCCAAGCAATTTGATACAGGTAACTACTTTAATACCTGTTTTGTTTAGCGAGGGAATATGGAAGTTACTTTTAGCACTGGTGTGGGACTTCGGAGGAAAAATAGTAGTAGTTTAGTCCTTTTGGTATTAAGTTAAAAGTTAGCTTTGATGTAGCTACAACTTGACTGAGTTGAAGGCATCTTGTGTCACGGATTGTAGTTGTAGTGGGCTGTCAGATGAGAGCTGAGTCATCTGCATACTGAATAAGGCAAGATTGTTGAGAGGAGGTATGTGGGTTATTGATGAAAATGTTAAAGAGCAGTGCACTGAGAACAGAGCCTTGATGAACACCTAATTTAACTAGGAGAAAAGGAGAAAGAGAAAAGAGCCCTTTTACAGACTCTCTTTCACATAGTTAGTTAGTTAGTTAGTTAGTTAGTTAGTTAGTTAGTTAGTTAGTTAGTTAGTTAGAGAACAATAGAAGAGTTGGTTTGGAAAGGCTCAGAGAGGACATTTGAGTCAGAAGTTTCTCATGTGACACTGTATCAAAGGCTTTTGAGAGATCTAGAAAATACAAACGAGATAAACTTTCCTTGGTCTCTAGCCTTATTAATGGTGTTGGAAAAGTTGAGGAAAGCTCTAGTGGTACTATGGCTTGGTCAGAAACCATGTCGTCTTGTTAGGAGATTATTTTGTAAGAGGTACTGAAGGAGTTGCTTATGAATACATTTTTCCAGGATCTTAGAAAAGTAGAACAAGATGGCATTTGGCCTAAAGTTAGATATTTCAAAAGAGTTGACTCCTTTATGGAGGGGAATAAAAATGTTTTCCAAAGGGCAGGGACATGGAAATATTGAATAAATCTTTTGATGAGAACTGAGGCTGGGTATGCAATGCAGTCTGCAGTGAGCTTAAGGTACTCAGCAGGGAGATAAGCAGAAGGAAAAGAGGGTTTCAGTTTCTTTAGTAGCTGTCTAACATATTATGTAGAGACATGTTGGAGATCGAAGGCACTGATATTAGGACTAGTAGAGTTTTGTGGGTGATCAAATGCTTGTTGAGAGCTGGAGGTAAGAGAGGCTGTGATGTTGATGAAGAAAGTGTTAAATTTGGTAGCTGTTTCTGAGGGGGGATAAGTCTGGTTAGAGATTTGGTAAGGAAGGATAACCAGGTTAAAGAATTTTCTTAACTAAGCTCCAGCATGTTTTATTTGTTTATTTATTTACTTATTTATTTTGTGATTACCCTTTGGGTCTGTATAACAAATAATTTTTTGCCTGGGTAAATTTGCTTCTCAATGAAGTGATGCAACTCTTTGTATAGTTGCAGAGTTTGAGAGGGTTTTATCTTTGTGCCATTGTGCCCATGCTTTGTCATGTTTATGCATGCAAATTCCAGATAAATGAGTCACCCAGGGGTTTAAGTAGTGTTTACTCTTTTATTTCAGGTAGGGGCAAGGGTATCTAAAGCATTCATGAATATAGTGTGGAATTTGTTAATGGCTTCGTCTAGAGGTACGGATTTGAGTGCAGACCAATTAAAAGATTTTAGTAAATTACTGAGAGTGTCAAGATGAAAGTTATAAAGATTTTGAGTAGTTAATATGATTTTTATAATTCAATTTGTTGAGTCGAATAAGAGAACAGAAAAGTTTAGCTGTAGGTCTGTAACTTTGTTTAGAATACTACAAATGTTAACGGGGGTAAGGAGAAGTTTTGTGGGTGTTGTATAGGAGTTAGGAGCAGAGGAGGGTGAAATGAATGATGCTGTAGGGCCAGGGTTCAGATGAATGTCACCACAAAGAGGGATTTTAGACAAGAGCAGACTGGGATTTGTTAGTTTTTTGTTTTTGCTTTTTTATAAAGTTTATGATTTTTTTCTAAGTTGTGCCAAAGTGAATTGAATTTGAGTTGAATTTGAATATGTTTTGTAATTGAAATGGTGAAGGAATGTACAGGGGGAAAGATGAGAGTGGAATTGCTTTGCTGTTGATTCCAGGCAGGGTGGGCCATTATTATTGGGATAGAGAAAGGTAAGATTTTAATAGAGTATAGTCAGTTAGAGAAATGTAGAATAAACCATGGTGTAGTAGGGTGAAATTGTGAATTAGAGAAAGTATTAGGAAGAGGATAATTAATTTTGTGATGTGTACAATAAAAGGTTTGCGGATGCTATATTTTGGGTAATATTGTTAAAGGAAGGGTAATATTGAAGAAGGACTTCCTGATGAGAAAGACATGAATATTTTTAATGGGGGAAAGGAGAATAAAAAGTATAGATTGCAGTGTTAGAACAATAGAGAAGAGTAAATTAAATGAGCAGTAGAGAAGAATAAGTGTGGAGGGAAGGTGACAAAAGGTTGTAAGTGGTTTGATTGAATGCTATTGGATAATGAGGTAGTAGCAGGGATTGGTGAAGATATCAGAAAGAGGGGGGTAGAAGAATGAAGAAGGAAGGGAATATGTGCAGTATAAATTTAGATAAGGAGGAAGTGGGTGGAATTTAGATAAGAAGGAGGAGGGTGGAAATTGGAGGTAGGGTAAGGGAGCATAATGAACGAACCCAAGAGTAGCAAGGGTGAATAAAGCAGGTTGGAACCCCTCACAGATGGCGGTATTAGTCCAAGGAAAGCAATCAGTGGCAATGGAAGTAAGGGAAGATTTAAACAGCAGTAGGAATGCTTTTTCTAATATAATATGAGGAACTCAGCAGGACAGTGGAGCAGAGAAAGTTTTAAAAAGTTGCTTATCTGTCAGAAAGATATACAGTAAAGCCATGAAAAGCTGTTCATCGGTAAGAAAACCATACATATCAAGATATAATGTCTTTAAGAAGCCTGAAGTACATTAACAGATGAAGCATACTTTTCCTTTACTAGTAGCACTGGCTACAGGCTCAGTGGAACAGATGGTTTTAGCAGCTGACATATCTAAGTGCCATTCTGCATCATCCTGCATAAAATTATCTTTCTTCCACTAGGAGGATTTGCAGCCTACAAAAAATAGTGGCAATGGAAGTAAGGGAAGATTTAAACAGCAGTAGGAATACTTTTTCTAATATAATATGAGGAACTCAGCAGGACAGTGGAGCAGAGAAAGTTTTAAAAAGTTGCTTATCTGTCAGAAAGCTATACAGTAAAGCCAATATTTTTTCAGTGTCAGATGAAAAACATTTTTTGCAGGCTGCAAATCCTCCTAGTGGAAGAAAGATAATTTTATGCAGGATGATGCAGAATGACAGGGAAACCTGTTGCAGACGATGACATTCTGGAAACAACTGCAGACCCATGACATTCAACCCAGTGTTTCAAGGTTTGTAGTTCAGCTTACTGTTTCACAAACAATGTGTTATGATAATGCTGGTGTGCTTTGGAACTGAATCAAATGTGCCCTAACAATCTAAATTTTAAGCTGGGCTCTGAAAATGCATTCAGTATCTACTTGATATCATCTGCTGTAAACAGTTCCCCTTCATAAGGTCGAACTGCTGAAATCTCGAAATGCATATGGTCGAGACCATATGCTCAAAATTTCAGAAGCTCAACTGTCTGAATGGGGATCGGCATACAGCGCAGAATGGGAGATTTCCCTTTCTGTGCTGTAGTGCGATCTCGGAGTTGGAATAAATACGTAGTGGGGGTGTGGGGGTAAAGAGGGGCTTGCCCCCCTGCAGAAACACTGTTTTGTATTTTGCTGTTTTTAGTTTATTACCCTTTCAGAAGGTTGAGCTTCTGAAATTCGAGCATATGGCTTCAGCCATATGCATTTTGAGATTTCAGCCGTTTGACCCTCTGAAGGGGAACCCTGTAAACACATAGAAAAGCAAGGCTCAGGTAAGCGTGCATCCAATATATTTCCATTGGGTAGTTACATGAAGAAGTCCGAGAAATATGCGAGCCTTAGCAACTGATTACAGTACTATATTATGAAAGGATGTGAACAAAATGGCTTTCAACAAAATAGGAAATGAATTATTGGAATATTATTACACTGAAAGAGGTAGGAAAAACATAAGAAGAGGGTTTAGGCATGTATGAAACTGACAGAAAGGATGGTGAACAGACAAAGAAAACATTTGTACAGTTGCTGACTAATCTGTAACAGACAACATAGCATGAATTTCCCAGGTAGTTCTTATTTTGCTGCACACTCTGGCTGCTCGCATTTTCAGAAGACAAAGTAGCAGTAAGTAACCTGATATAACTGCTACAAATGACAACATGTGTCAAATTTAGTGGCAACATATACTGGTATACCTTGTGACTTGTGTAGATGGTTTCCAGAAGTGCTCTGGTTCACACCATTGCATCCCTAAATAGCTGTCTCAGTTAAAAATAAAGCTTGTGTTTTAGCTGAAAATAAAACATGAAGCAAGTTCTGTTAAAACCTGAGACCCAGGCATTCCGGAAAGTTGCCGATTCTAGATGCAGACCCTGTATTCCCGTTTTAAACACTAGCCTCAATCATTCTGAGGTGCTTACTTTTTGTTCAAAATTTCTTGACCGCACATGAAGAAAGTGTCCTTTACCATATATTAATAATCATTAATTATGATCATCAACTTTTGGACACTGGAAACATTGCATTTTACTCAGTAAATGCATGACCTATGACCTCTGCCCTCTGGTATTGCTCATTTACATTGCCATCTGTTAATTTCCCCACATTAGGAAGCATGTGATTCTTTATCAATTGTTTAATTCCTTTTACCCCGACAGAGGTCTTATGATATATCTGTGCCTTCCTGACACAAGGCTTCTTCATAAGAGAATTCATTTCATACTGATATGAATAAACTGGAAAGTAGAGCTTTGGACAGAAACAGCATGAGTTTTATCATATGATGTGTAATTTTGCCCATCAGTGTTGAAAGCCACCAATCACCCCCCAACACACATAAATATTAAGCTGTTAAAAAATAAACCACAACTAAATAAAGGAATCAGTATTCTATACAAGGGAGATCTTTGTCACAGTAGCTATACAAGAAGTTGAATCTGAAATGGCAAAAAATGTCATAAAATAAAGACTATTATTAAAACAGTTTAAAATGCTAGGAAACTACTGTTAAAACATTTTGAAATGAACTAAAAAAGCAGATACAACATGCACATCAGAAGTGGAAAGAATCTCAGATCAGGACTTCCTGAAGTTAAAATGAAAATATAAGCTTAGAAGGATGTGAAGGCATGTCCTGGAAAATGAACTCAGTGATGCATTGATGTAAATGTTGTCATGAAATGTAATTAAGAAAAATATGCAATAGCCGTATAGTTTGGTACCTTTACAGACCTACTAACAGGATGCCACTGTAGCTCATAAACTTTATAGTAATATTAACTTTGTGTCACTTTCAAGTATCCAATTAGGAGTTCGCAGACCCATCCCAGAAACAGAGCAAGGGTTCCAGTTTTATTAGCTGTATAAATTTAACTGTATTTAGTACTAGCCATTACAAAAGCTGCACTATTAACTGTGTTTAACCATGGAAGACTTATTTAGAATAGAAGCTGTCCCTTATAGTCTAGTGTATGCTTCACCATTTTGAGTCACGGCACTCATATGTTTTGGATTTCTGTACCAGTATCAAAAGCTTCTGAAATAACACAAACTTTTCTGTTCCCAACCATAAAACAATAAAAATATGACTCTGAAATTACACAATAAGCAAAAACAAGGTAACTGCAATAAGATACTTGGAATAAAAGTGATATTTTTCATGGAAATACATTTAGGTAGTACTCTGGTACCAGTATTACAAGCATTAACACTTGCAAATCTCCTTAAATGGGAAGATGAGTGCTTATCTTTCTTTATCCTTTATCAAGGTGTCCGCTTTATGTCAGTGATTTCAAACCTCCATATTTCTTGGGTGGCACTGCTTGTAACTGTAAGTAAACCTGGATAATGGGAAGTGTGGACATTCAGGTAAGCATTATCCTATACAAATCTCTTACTTTGGAACATTGAAGACGGAGGTTACACTGCTTATTTTCTGCCTCCTGTCCGAGACAGCAGAACACCTGTTGTTAGAAAGAGAGTGATGAAGGTAAAAGGAGCAGCTGCTGTTCTGCGGAAGGGGTGGAGCCTATGGAGGAAGACAGGAGACAGCTGCATGAAGCTAAACAGGAGTAATGCCTTTGGTGTTGGGACACTGTGTGATGAAAGCTGACCTGTGGTGCCCACAAACATTCCTTATGAATGTTCAGACAGTATGTCTTCCCTGCTGTAATGAAAAAGGCAGGGGTTAAAAATACAACTGCTTTCTTCAGAGTAAGTACATGGAGCCAAGTTATATATCAGATGCAAAGACAAATGACTTAGTCACTTCTGTATAACTGAAACAAGTGGGCAGCAAGGAGACTCTCTTTGCTGAAAGTCCTTTGTTGTCTGGATGCCAAAACAGAGTCCCTATACACAGTGCTCCAGACAGGTA
Source organism: Protopterus annectens (assembly GCF_019279795.1). NCBI lineage: Eukaryota > Metazoa > Chordata > Ceratodontiformes > Protopteridae > Protopterus > Protopterus annectens. The sequence goes on from NC_056746.1 coordinate 100,510,914, forward strand.
CAGTTAATATGTTCCACTGCTCCATTTACTGTAGCGATGTCCTCCAGAGTAACAACTGTACCTCTTGGCAGTCCTTTCCCGGTGGCAATGCCTGAGACCTCTCCGGGATTTAGAGCCCGGTTCCAGACAGCAAATCCTGCCAAATTTCCCACAAAGGCCTCTGCAGTCTCAAATCCACCACCCATCATATCTTGCTCCTGACCTACAATCAAAGATCCACCAGCAGGCACCTCATAGTCCTTTTGGAACCTGGACCCTGTAGACATTAGTTTTCTGTCCACGTAATACCAGTATTTTCCCTGAATAGCAGACCAGATAACACATATGTGGTGCCAACGGTTGTCCAACAGCATTTCAACAGGTAACTGTCGGAACACAGGATCCCCAATGACGAAGTGGACGACACTTTGGTCGGTGGTATTCCTGCCATGAAGCACCAGTTTGTTATCATTTTCTGGTGTGGCATAGGAGAGAATGGTGCCCACATAACTGGTGCTGGTCCGAAGCCAGGTACAAATGGAAAGCTCATGGAGTCCAGTTTTGAATCCCTTGTGAAAAGTAACGAAGTTTCTAGTGGAAGAGTCTGGGAAGAACAGCACAGAGTGTACATTGCAGACTGTAAATGAAATTAAAAAGACATCAGAAACTGCAACAAGTTACTCTGAAGGCAGCATTCATGTCCATCTTTTTACACTACAATGAAAGCATCTGCAATGATTAAAATGAATAGTAGTGAACCATTAAACATTGTTAATGCCATGAATGGACAATGCAATCAATCAAAGCTAACTGTCTTGCACTTTTAAGTAAATAATTCAGTTAACATAATTATTTAAATCAGAAAATATATATTTTGTTTTTCATTAATAACCATATTAATTTTATACTTGGGAACTATGAATTAAATCTATATGAAATTTGTAAAATTTTTTCTCCTCGTAAATTTATAAGCTTTCAGACACTGTACTGTAATTCTACCAAATAAAAAAAGACTTTCACTTTAGTCAAAAGCAATGCATTGCCTCATGTTTTACATACCATCTGAGGCATGCAAAATTTACAAACATTGACCTGCATTTCTCAGATCTAAAAATAACAAGGGATTTGTTATCACAAGCACATGTCATTTCACTACAGCCTATACTCTTCCAAGAATGGAACTATTACTTCTAGGTTGTAAACTGTCATGTCTACATTTACAGGATACAGACACACATAATACACAAAATGGCACACTGTTTATTACCTATGAAGTAGGAAGAACGATCTCTAATTTAAGTTTCATAAGGAGATCAGGGAATGTGTCATCTGTACCTCCGTAGAAGGAAGCATTTATTAGGAAACCAATAAATATATAATTTGTTAATCTTCAGCAGGAAAGATTTATCAGGAGGTCAGGGAATGTATCACTTGAACCACTATAGCAGGAAGGATTTATCAGAAAGTCCAGGGATGTATCACCTGTACCTTTGTAGTGGGAAGGATTCGTCAGGACTTCTGGGAAACTATCACCTGTACTTCTGTAGGAAGAAGGATTTCTCTGGACTTCAGAGAATATATCATCTGTGCCTCTGCATCAGAAAGTATTTATCAATAGGTTAGAAAACATATTACCTGTACATCTGTAGCAGGAAGGATTTATCTGGACGCCAGATAATATATCACCTGCACAATTGTAACAGGAAGGATTTATCAGGAGGTCAGGGAATATATCACCTGCACAATTTAGCAGGTAGGATTTATCAGGAGGTCAGGAAATATATTGTCTGTACCTGTGCAGCAGGAAGGGTTCAAGATCTCAGGCCATATAGCAGCAGCAGTGCCTTTAAGGAATGTGAATCTCCAGAAATCTTTACTGATTTGAGTCGTGTTCTAGCCTTTAAAATAACAGTGGCAGAAATAAAACCCAGTTGCTGTTGCTAGGGTTATTTTTATAACTGGCAGTTAGCGCACAAGATTAACGCTCAGAACAGTCAAGGAGCTGCTGTCTGTAAATAAAGATACAGGGATCGATTCTTTCCACCTACCTTTGCTTAGCAAGTCATTTAACCAGACAGTGTTCCGAGGGTGAGTCTGGAAAAGGTTGGTGTGGATTAGTGTTCTGTCCCTCCTTACAAAGTAAGAAAGAAATTTGCATTTGGAGGTAGGGTGATCCTGGGATGCTGATTTCCCTTTGAACATAATTGAATAACTATTGTGGGAAAAAATATCCAGGGAATTGTTATGGCTAGGCTTGTAAAGGCCCTAGGGCCGATGGCCTAGTACCGACCTCTGAACCTATTTCAAGTAGCTGCTTTATTTTCAGTGTTGCTACCATCTTTTCCACTAATTATGCAACATACTTATGATCAACTGCAGGAGCTCAGTAAGTATTCATGTTATAGCTGTGTATTCAAAGTTACCTTTTGGTGGTCTGTTTAAAACATGGATAGCATTTGCAAGTATTGCCCTATTCCAAGTCCATGCTTCCGTGTCATTTTAAGGAAAGCTACATGAGAACAGGTTTTCTCTCACCTTTTAGAGGGCTGCTGGCTGTGCAATAAGCAATGCCATACCCTCGGATCTGCTGATACTGTTAGGTTCTTGCAGCAAGCCACTTACATACCTGCCTGCACATCCAGCATCATAGCTCTGAACTGTGTTCTTTTTTAGCAGTATTGAAAACTGAAGAGCTGTTTATCAGATGCCTGATCCAAACCCAAAGTAAAATCTGGGTTTCTTGGGTTTCTGTCTTTCTAATCAAACCTTTGGAAGAAGTTCATAGGCCAACTGTCATTAAGTTTCACTTTCAGACCTCTGACATAAGTATTTAACCTGCACACAGTCAGAATGAGTCGAGTAATCATCATCATCATCAGCCCCTTTTTTCCCATTTCTCTACATGGGGTCAGGGTATTGTGTTAACTGTCACCAACTCTCTCGATTCAGTGCCACACTCCTGCCTTCTTCAACACTCATGCCTGACTGTCGCAGACCTTCTTTCACACAATCCATCCACCTCTTTGCTGGACATCCTCACTTCCTCTTACCTTCTTCTTGTCTGTCCCAAATCTTCCTCACCAGATTGTCTTCTGCTTTTCTACACATGTGCCCAAACCACCATAATAACCTACAGACACTGGATCCTACCCAGTTCGGCTTTGTTAAGGGCAGATCCTGCCTCTTAAACCTGGTCGATTTCTTTGAAAGAGTCACCAAGGCCATTGACGAGGGGAAGGTGGTCCACACAGCCTACCTGGACCTTGCAAAAGCCTTCGATACAATACCCCACTCGGGCATTATAGATAAGCTCACCAGCTTAAATATAAACCCCTATGTCACTAGATGGGTTGCAAACTGGCTCAAGGACAGAACCCACATGGTTAGAATTGCTGGAGCCATGTCAGACTCCAAACCAGTTACAAGTGGTGTCCCACAAGGCTCAGTCCTGGGACCTCTCTTGTTCGGTATATATTTCTCGGAGGTACAGGCTAACACGGAAGGACTGTGGCTGACCAAGTTCGCAGATGACTGCAAACTGGGCTCCATAATCGACTCTCCAGCCGACACAAGTATCCTACAAAAGGGCCTCATAGAAACAGACAACTGGTGCCAGAGCCATGGCCTCAAGCTAAATGCCAAAAAGTGTATAGTCATTCCCTTTGGCAAAAACAAAGTGCCCACAAATTACCACATAGGTGGTAATCCATTAAGTACGGAAGAAGTAATTAGGGACCTGGGTACCCAAGTTGATAGCAATCTCTCATTTGACAACCACGTGGCCAAAGTGGTTAGAAAAACATTTTATATAGCCCACCTAATCATGAAGGGATTCACATCTAGATCAGGGGAGGTCATCGTGCCTCTTTACTCATCCCTCATCAGGCCCATAATTGAGTACAATGCCCCTTTTGGGATGTACCTTAGCAGACACCTGCAGCAATTGGAAAGACCCCAAAAGTACCTCACCAAGAGGATCAAAGGGCTCAAACAGATGCCATATGCTGCCCGGTTAAAGAAACTCCAGCTCTACTCAGTGGCATACCGCCTGCTCAGAGACGATCTGTGCCTGACGTATAAAGCCATGTCCAACCCGGAATTAATGGACATGCTGCACCTCAGAAAATCCAAATCCCATTGAGCTACACGCTCGAGAGACTTGAACCTCAGCACTGAAATAAATAGGACATGCTGGAGGGACAGATTCATAACCCAGAGGCTCCCTTCACTCTGGAATAAAATCCCAGTCCAGGTTAGGCAGAGTCCCTCATTGACTCTCTTCAAGAGGAATCTTGATGAGTGGATGGGAGATTGTAGGTTTACCCTGGGTATCACTTCTGTGTCACTGTTAGACAGAGGCAGAGTATACTAACCTCGAAAAAGGGCATAGCAAAATTCATTTAAAATGGGTGGCGAAAGCCAAACACATTCTGGCTAGGCTTATAAATGCCCTAGGGCAGATAGCCTAGTATGAACCTATGAACCTATGAACCTATAATCTCTTCTCTTTGATCTTTTCTGCAATTGGAGCTACTTTGGCTTCTGCTCTTATGTCCTCATTTCTTCATCTGTCCCATAGTGTGCATCCTACCACCCTTCTCAGACACCTCATTTCCATCACCTCTAGGTTCTTCAACTGCTCTGCCTTTACTGCCCAGGTTTCTATACCATATAGTAGTACTGGTCACACCACTGTCTTATACACCTTCCTTTTCAGCTTCTTTGGTATTCTTCTGTCATAGACTACACCTGATACTCTATGCCAGCTGCCTGCAGCCCCTCTGATTCTAGCTTTGACCTCTTCATTCAGACTACCCTTCTCCTCAACTACCCCTCCCAGATACTTGAAGCTGTTTACCTGTTCCACTATCTTCCCTTCTATCTCCCTTCTCAGCTTCTTCTGATTTCCCCAATTTTCTGCCATTACCACCGTCTTATCTGTGCTTAGTTTCATCCCATGTTCCTTCAGATTTGCATTCAATTCTCCTATCTTTGCTGAAGTTCTAGCTCAGAGTCTGCTTGTACTGCCACATCATCTGCATACAGTAGCTTTGTTGATCCATCCCCTCCAACCTGTTTGATAATGTATCAGTATGAACAGCAGTGGGCTCAGAGCTGAACCCTGATGTACACCCACTCCCACTGGGAACCCCTCTGTGAGGCCGAACACTGTCCATACCTGAGTCACTGGGTCCTTGTACATAGCCTGCACTAATTCTACTGATGTTTCTGAGACTTCAGACCACCGCAGTACTGCCCAGATCAGCTTTCTTGGGGGCTTGTCATATGCTTTCTCCAAGTCTAGGAATGCCCAGTGGGACTATCTCCTCGTCTCTAGCTCCTTCTCAAGTATCTGTCTCAGTGCAAACATTGGGTCATTTGTGCTGCATCCTGATCTGAATATGAACTGCTCATCTCACATCTTACAAGCTACTATTCTGCATGTCCTTTTTTCAGTCACCCAGTCCAGAACTTTCATGCAGTGTGATAGGAGTTTGATGCCTCTGTACTGCCCACAGTTGTGGATGTCACCTTTGTTCTTGTACACTGGCACAAGTATGCTTATTCTCCAGTCATCTGGGATATGCCTTTCTGTCTACACTACTAGGTGTACCCTCAAGAGCCATTTATCTATATCTCACCCAACATCTTTATCATATCTGTAGTGACCTCATCTGAGCCTGCTGCTTTCCCTGACTTCATTTTCCTTAGTGCTGTTCTTACTTCTTCTATGGTGGGCTTATCTTCTTCTCTCATCGTAGGCTGTTTCTGGGGCAGTACAGCTTCTGCGGGGTTTTCTTAATTCAGAAGCTACTGGAAATACTCCTTCCATCTACCTTTGATGTCCTCTGGGCTGGTGAGCAGGTTGTTGCTGGCATCTGTTATGAAGGGTGTCTGACTATCTTCTTTATTTTTCTGTCTTTGCCTTGCAACCTGGTATAGTTTCTTTGTGCTCCTTACTGAGTCATTCTCCAGAAGTTGGTACAGTGCCTTCGATGCCCTATTCTTGCTATTGCAACTTCTTTCTTTGCTTCATTGTTAGCCAACCAGTATTCCTTCCTAGCCTGGTCAGTGTTTTCTGTCTCCCACTCCTTCCTGCACTCCTCCTTTCTTTTGATGACTTCCTGGACTTCTGCATTCCACCACCAGCTTTCCTTATGTACCTTATTTCTATACCTGGCTCAGGGGTTGAGAGGGTGGCCTAATGGTTAAGGTGTTTGCCTTACAAACACAAGGTGCAGGATTTGAGTCTCATACTCACAAGGGGTAACTGGATAGGCTTAAAATGGCTCGCAAGGGCAGTTAGCCTAGTACTAATCTATGAACTACATATCTTTTCTGTAGCCCTCACACATGTTGTTTTTTAGGTGCTGCCATTCTTCTTCAACTCCACTTATTTCCTCCTCTTCTTGGGGTGCTACAGCCCTGAGTAATTCCTTGAACTGTTGTACTTTCTCTCCAGTCAACTTCCAGGTCTTCAGCCTGGTCTCTGTTGACCTTAGAGCCTTCTCTGACCACTGCTTGCATCTGATTATGGCAACTAGTGGTTTATGTTGTGGGACAAATGTTTCACTGGGGATGACTTTGCAATCATGGATTCTGCCCCAGTGCCTTTTGCTTACTAGGGGGAAGCCTACCTGAGTTGCATGTTGACTACTCTTGTATGTGATCATGTGACTGCCTCTCTTTCTGAACTATGTGTTGGCTTCTATCAAGCCATTTGCCAGACAGAGTCTGTCACTAATACTGATGACATCCCTCACTGTCACAGCCCTGCTGTGGGTCATAGGCTGAGGTTATGAATACTGCAGTATCATTACACTGGAGTCTGATTGCCATGAGTCTGTCACTAATACTGATGATATCCCTCACTGTCACAGCCCTGCTGTGGGTCATA